>NW_026970217.1:300000-379248 GCF_028390025.1 Pseudophryne corroboree | reverse complement strand
CTGTCAGAGGGACAGAGAGGATTTTTCAGCTCACAACCCAGCGCCAAAAGTACACAGTCTGGGAAATAATAAACTCTATAGTGATAGACTTGTAACGCTCTATAGATGTGCTGGTGAGGTGAGGAAGAAGCCCCGCCGCTGTAATGGCACGCTTCTGTCCCGCTCAGAAACAAATAATTAATTACGCTGGCGGGGTAAGGACAGTGCCCAGGCACTAATGTCCACTTTTTCCAGCCTTTTGTGAGGAATTTATGCTGCCCAGGGTGCCCCCCCCCCCCCACCCACATACCCTGCACCCTGCAGTGCCTGTGTTTGTGTGGAAGCATGGCGCACAGCATTCCGCTCGCTGCGTGGTACCTCAGAATGCCGTCACTGGAGAAGAAGTCTTCTGTTCTTCTGCTACTCGCCTGTCTTCTGACTTCTGGCTCTGTAAGGGGGTGATGGCAGGCTACGGGAGTGGGCATCTAGGCGTACCCAGCGATCAGCACCCTCAGGAGCTAATGGTGTCCTGTCAGCCAGAAGCAGAGCCATTGAACTCACTAGAAGTTGGTCATACTTCTCTCCCCTAAGTTCCACGAAGCAGGGAGACTGTTGCCAGCAGCCTCCCTGAAAATAAGAAAAACTAACATAAGTCTTTTCAGAGAAACTCAGTAGAGCTCCCCTGTAGTGCATCCAGTCTCACTGGGCACAATTCTAAAACTGGAGTCTGGAGGAGGGGCATAGAGGGAGGAGACAGTTCACACCCTTTGAAAGTCTTAAAGTGCCCATGTCTCCTGCGGATCCCGTCTATACCCCATGGTTCTTAATGTGATCCCAGCATCCTCTAGGACGTATGAGAAAACAAATAACGCACACACGAGGAGGTGAGAACAAAGGAAGCTATAAGGAGGGGAGGGGAGGGGAGGGGAGGGGGGGGGAGGTAAGGTAGTAAAGGGATATTGGATAAACTACAACCTTATACATATTCATTAATGTACCAGTAGTTAGAAGTAGAAGAGCTCTAACAGAAACCACAAAGCTTATCTAAAGCCACACCACACTGGATATGCCCAATCTCATTTGATCTTTGAAGCAAAGCAGTATTGGACTTTGTTACTACCAAGCAGTCTCCCATCCATGTATTATCAGATTCTTTAGGTGTTTTTAAACTACCAACACCCTTTTCTTGGTACTGTACATTTAATTTTTACACATATTCTTTTATGTACCAGAAGTTAGAAGTAGAAGAGCTCTAACAGAAACCACGAGCTCATCTACAGCCACAGCACACTGGATTTGCCCAATCTCTCCTGATCATGGAAGCTGAGCAGTGTTGGTCCTGGTTTTAGTACTTGGATGGGAGACCACCAGGAAATACCAGGAGCTGTGTGTATTTTTACAATACCAACACCGTTCTCTTGATGCATTCCATTTTGAAACATTGGGGCAGATCTATTAAGCCTGGTGAACTGATAAAGTGCAAGGTGATAAAGTACCAGCCAGTCAGCTCCTAACTGTCATTTTTCAAACCCAGCCTGTGACATGGCAATTAGGAGCTGATTGGCTGGTACTTTATCACCATGCAAATTATCATTTCACCAGGTTTAATAAATCGTCCGCTTATTCATTTATGTACGAGTAGTTAGAAGTAGAAGAACTTTAACAGAAACCACTAAGCTCATCTACAGCCACACCACACTGTATATGCCCAGTATCACCTGATCTTAGGCCTGGTTTGTTCTTGGATGTGAGACCACCTGGGAATACCAGGTGCTGTAGGTAGTTTTATACTACCAACACCGTTCTCTTGATGCATTCTATTTTGAAACTTATTCATTGATGTAGAAGTTAGAAACAGCAAAAATCATCTACAGCCAGCATCACACTGGATATGTCCAATCCAGTGGCGTAACTAGAAATTTTTCTCCCCCAAGCCAAAAAATTCTTCGGCGCCCCCCCCCCCCCTTCATGCTCCATAATTGGGAGCAAGAAAGGGATAAATATGCGCGCGCCTAAGGCGCGCGCGTCAAAAAAGGGGCGTGGTTTTGTTGGAGTGGGCGTGGTTTCGCATAAAGGGGCGTGGCATTGCAGGAAAAGACTACCTTATACCCCAGTTTTGCAACCTGCACGCCCATACGTTGGCCACCACAGGAAAGAAAAATAATCCTGATTCATGCCCCTTACATTATTTGTCATTTTTCCTCCTTATAGTAATGCCCAGTATACATTATGCCACATACTGCAATGGCCCTTAGACATTATGCCGCACACAATAATGCACGACACAATATGCACACACTGTAATGCCCCCGACACATTATGCCACACACCGTAATGTCTGTGACACATTATGCCACACACCGTAATGCCTGTGACACATTATGACAGGAATCGCAATGCCCGTTATACATTATGCTACACACTGCAATGCCCCTGATACATTATAGCACATACAATGTCTGTGACACATTATGACACACACCGCAATGTCCGTGATACATTATGCCACACACTGCAATGCCCGATACATTATAGCACATACAATGCCTGTGACACATTATGCCACACACTGCAATGACCTTGAGACATTATACCACAATGCCCGTGATATAGTATACCATACACCGTAATGCCTGTGACACATACCGCAATGCCCTGCCCGTTATACCCTATGCCACACATCGCAATGCCCGTTATGTATTATGCCACACTGCAATGACCCTGAGACATTATACCACATACCACAATGCCTGTGATATAGTATACCACACACCGTAATGCCTGACACATTATGACACACACCGCAATGTCCGTGATACATTATGCCACACACTGCAATGACCCTGAGACATTATACCACATATCACAATGCCCGCGATATAGTATACCATACACCGTAATGCCTGCGACACATTATGACACACACCACAATGTCCGTGATACATTATGCCACACACCGTAATGCCCATTACACATTAAGTCCTACAGTAAGGCTTCTAATTACTTTTCAATTACCTGCTCGTTGTCAGGGGTTTCATGCACTGGGTGTCATGCTCGTTGCCAGGGGTTTCATGCTCTTGGTTCCATGCACGGTGCCAGGGGTTTTCATGCTCAGGGTGTCATGCTCGTTGCCAGGGGTTTCATGCACTGGGTGTCATGCTCGTTGCCAGGTGTTTCATGCACTGGGTGTCATGCTCGTTGCCAGATGTTTCATGCACTGGGTGTCATGCTCGTTGCTAGGAGGTAGTCCTTGTTGCTAGGGCTGTGCTCCCAGTGCCACATATGTCCCCAGTGCCAGATATTCCCCCACGGTGCCAGGTACTTACATGCCCCAGTGCCAAATATAGTCGTCCCCCCCATGTGCCAGGTACACATATGCCCCCAGTGCCAGATATTCCCCCCCAGTGCCATATATGCCCCCAGTGCCAGATATTCCCCCCAGTGCCATATATGCCCCCCGTGCCATATATGCCCCCAGTGCCAGATACCCCCCCAGTGCCATATATGCCCCCAGTGCCAGATATTCCCCCCCAGTGCCATATATGCCCCAGTGCCAGATATCCCCCCCAGTGCCAGATATGCCCCCAGTGCCAGATATTCCCCCCAGTGCCAGAAATGCCCCAGTGCCAGATATTCCTCCCTCCCCCCCCCGTGCCATATATGCCCCCAGTGCCAGATATTTACCCCCCCCCCGCCGTCGCTTTTTGGAGGGACACGGAGGGCACAGCTCGTCTCTCCTGTGTCCCTCCTGCTGCATCATCTCCGGCGGCCGCGGGTCTAATAGGGGGAAGTGCCGGTTCGTGAGCCAATTAGAGCTCACGGACGGCACTTCCCCCTATTAGACCCGCGGCCGCCGGAGATGATGCAGCAGGAGGGACACAGGGAGGCGCGCTGTGTGCCCTCCGTGTCCCTCCAAAAAGCGGCGGAGGGAAGGAGACTGCAGACTGACATGCGGACGCTCGTCCGCATGTCAGTCTGCTGTAAATCAGTGGCGCCCCCGCAGCCCCTCGCCCCCAAGCCACCGCGAGGACTGCGGGGGCAGTAGTTACGCCACTGGTCCAATCTCATCTGATGATGGAAGCTAAGCAGTGTTGTGCCTGGTTTGTTTTTGGATTTCAAGTCCTGCCTTCTGGTTTGGCCACGGCACCTCGGATATTCACCAAGGTCATGGCCGTGATGACGACCCTTCACCATCAGAGAATCAGGATCCTGCCAAATCTGGACGACTTGCTGATCCTGGTGAACTCCCAAGAGGTTCTCCACAGTTATCTGGAACTGGCGGTCCAATTCCTAAAAGTCCACGGGTGGCTCATCAACTGAAAAAAGTCCTCGCTGGTCCCTGCTCGGAACATTGTGCACCTAGGGGCACTGCTGGACACACACAGCCAACAATTGTTTCTGTCTCCAGAGAAAGTCCTGAAAATTCAGGACAGTATCGTCCTCTCTCGCCCAAGAGTGTTGATACACACAGCGATGCAAGTACTAGACCTCATGGTGTCGGCTTTCGATATGGTAGAGTACGCTCAATTTCATTACCGCCCTCTGCAGAGGTTAATCCTCTCCAAGTGGGACGGCCTGCCTCATCGGATGATGTCTCAAATGATCTCCTTGACTCCGGAGGTTCGTCTGACACTGAGCTGGTGGCTACAGGACCAACAGTTGAGCAGGGGCCATCCCTTCTGGATCTCCAACTGTGTCCTCCTGACAATGGATGCCAGTCTTTTGGGCTGGGCCATGGTGTTGGAGCAACACTTTCTCCAGGGTCGGTGGACCAGGGAGGAATCTCTCCTCCTGATATACATTCTGGAATTGCAGGCAGTGTTCAATTAATTGACACTGGCCCTGCCTCTAGTACAGAACAGGCCTGTTCAAGTACAATCTGACAACGCCACCACGGTAGTGTACACAAATCATCAAGGCGGCACTCGAAACTGCATGGCAAAGCTGGAAGTATCAAAAATCCTCCGTTGGGTAGAAAGTCATCTGACAGCAATATCGGCAGTGTTCATTCCCGGAGTCCTCAACTAGGAAGCGGATTTCCTCAGTCGTCAGGACGTTCACGCTGGAGAGTGGAGAGGCCGCAGCAGAAATGTCTGCACTGGTGTCAGTAGGTGACTGAGGCAGGGATGACTGGGAGATAGTGGGTGACTGAAGCATGTATGAGTGGGAGATAGTGGGTGACTGAGGCCGGGGTGACTGGGAGATAGTGGGTGACAGGGAGATAGTGGGTTACTGAGGGAGGGGTGATAGGAAGGGGTTGGGTAAGTATGGGAAGAAAGTGGGTGACAGGTATAATAAATGACTAAGGCAGGGGTGATAGGGAGATAGTGGATGACTGTGGCAGGGGTGACAGGGACAGTAAGAGACTGAGGCAGGGGTGACAGGGATAGTGGCTGACTGAGGCAGGGGTGACTGGGAGATAGTGGGTGACTGAGGCAGGGTTGACAGGGATAGTGGGTGACTGAAGCAGGGGTGATAGGGTGACAGTGGGTGACTAAAGCAGGGGTGACTGGTATAGTTGGTGACTGAGGCAGGGATCGCAGATATAGTGGTTGACTGAGGCAGCGGTAACTGGGAGATAGTGGGTAACTGAGGCAGGGGTGACAGGGAAAGTGTGTGACTCAGGCAGGGGTGATAGGGAGATAGTGGGCTGCATATCTCTGCCTCACTGCAGCAGCACATTCCTGCTTCAATGACAGCAGCACATCCCTACCTCACTTATAGCAGCACATCCCTGCCTCGCTGACAGCAGCACATCCCTGCCTCGCTGACAGCAGCACATCCCTGCCTCGCTGACAGCAGCACATCCCTGCTTCGCTGACAGCAGCACATCCCTGCTTCGCTGACAGCAGCACATCCCTGCCTCGCTGACAGCAGCACATCCCTGTCTCGCTGACAGCAGCACAGCACTGCTTCGCTGACAGCAGCACATCACTGCTTCACTACCAGCAGCACATCCCTGCCTCACTGGCAGCAGCACATCCCTGCCTTACTGACAGCTGTATATAGGGCCTAATTCAGACCTGATCCCTGCTGTGCATATTCACACAACAGGAGATCAGGTCTGAAGTGCGTGTGTGCTGGTGCCGCAGTGCACCGGCACATGCCAGAGATGCGATCAGCATCTCTGCCCAGTGAGCGCCTCTGCCTGATTGACAGGCAGAGGCGATCACTGGGCAGGAGGAGTCGGGCCAGCGGCGTTGTGCCGCCATTTTGGGGGCACAGTCAGGACAACGCAGACATGACCGGACCGTATGGGGGCGGGCCGTGACGGCTGCGTGACCCGGACAGCAACGGGCCTTATTTACTAAAATCTCAGATAAATTTTATGGCATTTATGTGCAGTCTAGTTTGCACAGTTACAGAAAATTGTATTGAAAGCGCTGTCCAAATTTCAAGAGTATTTTATTAAAATTAATTTTTAAAAAACAAAAGTAAATACATCCACATTAAATATTAATCCAAAAGGTGTCACCTTTTGGATTAATATTTAATGTGGATGTATTTACTTTTGTTTTAAAAAAATTAATTTTAATAAAATACTCTTGAAATTTGGACAGCGCTTTCAATACAATTTTCTGTTTCTTGTGCTATAAATTATTGGGATTCAACACCCCAATTATTTGAGGGCAGCAGTCCATCTTTGGGAGGAATTAATTTATAAAGACCAGGAGGGTTGGATAACCGACACACACTATTCAGTGTAGCGCTTTCATACATATATTGTTTCTTAGTTTGCACAGTTGATAGAGTGTTGATCTTGCACTATCAATGTAAGCCTCATATAGGTTTGATACACATGTAAGTTTGTTTTTATTTTACTACATTGTGGTTTGTGGCTCTATACCATGTAATGCATGTCTTTTAACAGTAGTCAAGTCTTCCAATGTGCTTGTTAGTGAAACCCAATAGATAGCTTTATTTTATTTTGTTTCTTCAAATATTGAATGCATATGTCTTATAACTTTTTTTTTTTTCAATATACAGGTTGAGTATCTGTATATACATTTTTATTATAAGATTTTCAATGACACAAGTACATCCAAGTTGCAGATTATGGATTGTGAAGGACAAATCAACCATATAAACAATTTAAGCAATTTAAATTGCATGCAGGTAGTAGAATATCAAACTCCTTGGATGAGAGTTGGTCGTAATAAACTAGGATAGAAAAGAATAAAGTAGAAAATAAGATTTTAAACCTACCGGTAAATCTTTTTCTCGTAGTCCGTAGAGGATGCTGGGGACTCCGTAAGGACCATGGGGATAGACGGGCTCCACAGGAGACATGGGCACTTTAAGAAAGACTTTAGTTCTGGGTGTGCACTGGCTCCTCCCTCTATGCCACAGTTAGAGAAACTGTGCCCAGAGGAGACGGACAGTATGAGGAAAGGATTTTGTTAATCCAGGGCAAGATTCATACCAGCCACACCAATCACACCGTATAACTTGTGATAAACTACCCAGTTATCAGTATGAAAAAACAACATAGCATCAGTGCAGGACCGATGCAACTATAACATAACCCTTATTGAAGCAATAACTATATACAAGTATTGCAGAAGTAGTCCGCACTTGGGACAGGCTCCCAGCATCCTCTACGGACTACGAGAAAAAGATTTACCAGTAGGTTTAAAATCTTATTTTCTCTAACGTCCTAGAGGATGCTGGGGACTCCGTAAGGACCATGGGGATTATACCAATGCTCCAAAACGGGCGGGAGAGTGCGGATGACTCTGCAGCACCGATTGAGCAAACATGAGTTCCTCCTCAGCCAGGGTATCAAACTTATAGTATTTTGCAAAGGTGTGTGAACCCGACCAAGTAGCAGCTTGACACAGCTGTAGTGCAGAGACCCCTCGGGCAGCCGCCCAAGAAGAGCCCACTTTCCTCGTGGAATGGGCCTTGACCGATTTCAGTAACTGCAATCCAGCCATAGAATGCGCTTGCTGAATCGTGTTACAAATCCGGCGAGCAATAGCCTGCTTTGAAGCAGGGGCACCAATCTTGTTGGTTGCATACAGGACAAACAGCGCTTCAGTTTTCCTGACTCTAGCCGTCCTGGCCACGTAAATTTTCAAAGCCCTAACCACATCAAGTAACTCGGAATCCTCCAAGTCACGCGTAGCCACAGGCACCACAATAGGTTGGTTCATATGAAAAGATGAGACCACTTTTGGTAGGAATTGAGGACGGGTCTGCAATTCCGCTCTATCCACATGGAATACCAAATATGGGCTTTTATGTGACAAAGCCGCTAATTCCGACACTCGCCTAGCCGAAGCCAAGGCTAATAACATGACCACCTTCCATGTGAGATATTTTAACTCCACTGTTTTAAGTGGTTCAAACCAGTGTAATTTTAGAAAACTTAACACGACGTTAAGGTCCCAAGGTGCCACCGGAGGCACAAAAGGAGGCTGAATATGCAGCACTCCTTTTACAAAAGTCTGAACTTCTGGAAGAGAAGCCAATTCTTTTTGAAAGAAAATGGATAAGGCCGAAATCTGGACCTTAATAGAGCCTAATTTTAGGCCCAAATTCACTCCAGTTTGTAGGAAGTGAAGGAAACGGCCCAGATGGAATTCTTCCGTAGGAGCATTCCTGGCCTCACACCAAGAAACATAATTTCGCCATATACGGTGTAATGTTTTAACGTTACATCCTTCCTAGCCTTTATCAGCGTAGGGATGACCTCAACCGGAATGCTAGGATCCGGCATTCAACCGCCATGCCGTCAAACGCAGCCGCGGTAAGTCTTGGAACAGACAGGGCCCCTGATGCAACAGGTCCTGTCTTAGAGGGAGAGGCCACAGATCTTCTGTGAGCATTTCCTGCAGATCCGGATACCAGGTCCTCCGTGGCCAATCTGGAACAATGAGGATTGTTCTCACTCCTCTTTGTCTTATTATCCTCAACACCTTGGGTATGAGAGGAAGAGGAGGAAATACATAGACCGACCGGAACACCCACGGTGTCACTAGGGCGTCTACAGCTACTGCCTGAGGGTCTCTTGACCTTGCGCAATACCTCTGTAGCTTTTTGTTGAGCCGGGACGGCATCATGTCTATCTGTGGCAGTTCCCACCGACTTGTAATCTGTGCAAAGACTTCCTGATGAAGTCCCCACGCTCCCGGATGTAGGTCGTGTCTGCTGAGGATGTCTGCTTCCCAGTTGTCCACTCCCGGAATGAACACTGCTGACAGTGCGCTTGCGTGATTCTCCACCCAGCGAAGAATTCTGGTGGCTTGTGCCATCGCCACTCTGCTTCTTGTGCCGCCTTGGCGGTTTACATGAGCCACTGCGGTGACGTTGTCTGACTGGATCAGAACCGGTTGGTCGCAAAGTAAGGTCTCCGCTTGACGTAGGGCATTGTATATGGCCCTTAGTTCCAGGATGTTGATGTGAAGACAAGTCTCTTGACTTGACCAAAGACCTTGGAAATTTCTTCCCTGTGTGACTGCTCCCCAACCTTGGAGGCTTGCGTCTGTGGTCACCAGGATCCAGCCCTGAATGCTGAATCTGCGTCCCTCGAGAAGGTGAGCACTCTGCAGCCACCACAAGAGTGATACCCTGACCCTGGGGGACAGGGTGATCAACCAATGCATCTGTAAATGTGACCCGGACCACTTGTCCAGTAGGTCCCATTGGAAAGTCCTCGCATGGAACCTGCCGAATGGAATGGCCTCGTATGATGCCACCATCTTTCCCAGGACTCGAGTGCAGTGATGCACTGACACCTGTTTTGGTTTCAATAGGTTCCTGACAAGAGTCATGAGTTCCTGGGCCTTTTCTATCAGGAGATAAACCCTCTTCTGGTCTGTGTCCAGAATCATGCCCAAGAAAGACAGACGAGTAGTAGGAATCAACTGCGACTTCGGGATATTGAGAATCCAGCCGTGTTGCTGTAACACTTTCAGTGAAAGTGATACGCTGTTCAGCAACTGCTCTCTTGATCTCGCTTTTATGAGATCGCCCAAGTACGGGATAATTGTGACACCTTGCTTGCACAGGAGCACCATCATTTCCGCCATTACCTTGGTGAAAATTCTCAGGGCCATGGAGAGACCAAACAGCAACGTCTGAAATTGGCAATGACAGTCCTGTACCGCAAATCTGAGTTACGCCTGATGAGGTGGATAAATGGGGACATGAAGGTATGCATCCTGTACACAAATGCGGACAACAGGTGTCAAGCCGTGTGTTGCCTTTGTCAAGCTGTAATAAGTAGGGATAAGGACGTTAACCACCTCGGAACATCCTCCCTTATACGTCACCTGCAGCGCATTCATCATAAGTCAGTGACAAGTTCAAAAACTTTGGATGACAGCGGAAGCAGTCCACTAACCACTAAATCCCTTCCTCTTGTAACCAAGCTCCTGCAAACCACACCACCAACTCCCTCAGTGTCAATTTCCTCCTTAGACAGGAGAGCCAATAGTCCTGCAGGCCATGTCACTGGCAAGTCTGACGAGTCCTCTCCTGCCTGGGATTCCTCCGATGCATCCTTGAGTGTAACGCCTACTGCTGCTGGCGCTGCTGTTGTTGCTGCTGGGCGTCGATCGTCATCCCAGAGGGGAAGTCGGAAGACCACTTGTACTTCTTCCAGTAAGCAATTGACTGTCCAACAGTCCTTTGCGAGGAAGATGAAATATCACAGCAGTCATCCTGCTGCAAAGCGGATAACTCAGGTCTGGGTGGTGAGAAACGTGGTTCCGGTATCCATCGTTAATTTAGAGGCAACTAGAGACTTGATTGAGGTACTGTGTCCCCGGTACCAAATACCCTCTAGGTTCCATTTCTCTAGGCAGGCGATACCGAAAATGTACACAGACCTCAGAAAAAGAGTCACCAGTGTACTAAAAAATGCAGTTGTACCCAATGTCCACTTGTCTGTGGTTAAGTGGAGCAGGGCAGACTCAGGACTATATGACTGTGACAGCCCACTGGGTAGATGTATTGCCTCCCGCAGCAAGAACAGCAGCGGCGGCACCAGTAGCAGCATCTCGCAATTGCCAACTCGTTCCTAGGCAGGCTACGCTTTGTATCACCGCTTTCCATAAGAGGCACACAGCTGACAACCTCTTACGGAAACTGAGGAACATCATCGCAGAATGGCTTACCCCAATTGAACTCTCCTGGGGATTTGTGACATCGGACAACGCCACCAATATTGTGCGTGCATTACATCTGGGCAAATTCCAGCACGTCCCATGTTTTGCACATACATTGAACTTGGTGGTGCAGAATTATTTAAAAGACGACAGGGGCGTGCAAGAGATGCTGTCGGTGGCCCGAAGAATTGCGGGCCACTTTCTGCCTTCAGCCACCGCATGCCGAAGACTGGAGCACCACCAAACATTCCTGAACCTGCCCTGCCATCATCTGAAGCAAGAGGTGGTAACGAGGTGGAATTCAACCCTCTATATGCTTCAGAGGATGGAGGAGCAGCAAAAGGCCATTCAAGCCTATACATCTGCCCACGATATAGGCAAAGGAGGGGGAATGCACCTGACTCAAGCGCAGTGGAGAATGATTTCAACGTTGTGCAAGGTTCTGCAACCCTTTGAACTTTCCACACGTGAAGTCAGTTCAGACACTGCCAGCCTGATTCAGGTCATTCCCCTCATCAGGCTTTTGCAGAAGAAGCTGGAGACATTGAAGGAGGAGCTAAAACAGAGCGATTCAACTAGGCATGTGGGACTTGTGGATGGAGCCCTTAATTTGCTTAACCAGGATTCAATCTGTTGAAATCAGAGCACTACATTTTGGCCGCCGTGCTCGATCCTAGATTTAAAACCTACATTGTATCTCTCTTTCCGGCAGACACAAGTCTGCAGAGGTTCAAAGACCTGCTGGTGAGAAAATTGTCAAGTCAAGCGGAACGTGACCCGTCAACAGCTCCTCCTTCACATTCTCCCGCAACTGGGGGTGCGAGGAAAAGGCTAAGAATTCCGAGCCCACCCGCTGGCGGTGATGCAGGGCAGTCTGGAGTGAGTGCTGACATCTGGTCCAGACTGAAGGACCTGGCAACGATTACTGACATGTCGTCTACTGTCACTGCATATGATTCTGTCACCTTTGAAAGAATGGTGGAGAAAAAGAGGCAATTTGGAGGCCCTTGCACAAACTGGCTTTATTCTACCTAAGTTGCCCTCCCTCCAGTGTGTACTCCGAAAGAGTGTTTAGTGCGGCCGCTCACCTTGTCAGCAATCGGCGTACAAGGTTACTTCCAGAAAATGTGGAGAAGATGATGATCATCAAAATTAATTATAATCAATTCCTCCGTGGAGACATTCACCAGCAATTGCCTCCAGAAAGTACACAGGGATCTGAGATGGTGGATTCCAGTGGGGACGAATTAATAATCTGTGAGGAGGGGGATGTACACAGTGAAAGGGGTGAGGAATCGGAGGATGATGAGGTGGACATCTTGCCTCTGTAGAGCCAGTTTGTGCAAGGAGAGATTGATTGATTCTTTTTTGGTGGGGGCCCAAACCAACCAGTCATTTCAGTCAGTCGTGTGGCAGACCCTGTCGCTGAAATGATGGGTTCGTCAATGTTTTTCTTTTCAATCTAAGACCCTGCAGTTTTCTGTAAGCATCTGCTTCGCTATGATGATCAACAAGTCACAAGGGAAAACACTCAGGGCTGGAGGCGTAGATCTTAGGACCAGCTGCTACAAGCATGGCAGAGGTGTCACTATCACTGGTGACACCCAGAGAGGCGGCGAGGGAGATTGTAATGCAGTGCGCGCAGATAAGCAGCTCAATGGTAAAAAGGAGGCATGGTCTCATAGGTAGGGGCGTGGCCTGAATCACCATTTTGTTGCTGCGGGTATCCCGGGGGTTGGGGGCTGTACCCGGGGACTAGTGTGTGAGTGGTGCTGGCTCCTGCACAGTGACAGAAACTGGGTGTTGCACGTAATGTCACAGTGAAACACCCATATTCTGTCACTGAAGAAGAGCCGGCACTTTGGTGTCACCCCACTTGGCGGGTGACACTCGGGTGTGTGCCGCAACCCCGTTGTGATGCCACTGACCCATGGGAAGCTTTACGTGGCTTACCCATGTGTTAGTAGCCCCAAGCATCTTTTGTGTGAGTCCCTGAAGAAAAACTACAAATATTGTTTACAATTTTGTAATCAATGGCCTAATTCAGTAAGGATTGCAAATTCTGCTAAGTAACAGAATTTGCAATCCTTTGGTTCGCATGCTGGGGCCACCCATCACAGGGCATGGCCACCCAGCATGCCGCCTCCCTTCTTGACCACGCTGAAATTGCAGTCTCAGTGCAGTTCAGCGTGATCATAAAAAATGGGTTAGCCTCCTGTTGGTGCAGACTGTACGTGTGCGCAGGAAGCCGCCACCATTTTTGTGATCGCAACGGCTGCATGTGATGTCATGCAGCCGCTCTGACCACGCCTCCTGTTTCTCCGTTGAAGCCCTGCCCCCGCACCGCTCCATCTCCGACTTTGAAATGGAGTGTTGCTGACCCCCCCCCCCCCGCACCGATTGACAGTCACAGAAAATGCAGGCGCATGCGTATGCTCTTAGCAATTTTTGCAGTTGGATTGCTTATTGTGATTGCAATCCAACCTGAATCAGGCTCTATTACCTATCACAATGCACTGCAGGTAGTACAAAATGGGGTTAATATAGGAGAAAACCCCCCAGAGCTGTGCTCCTTAACTGTTCCTGGTGGCTAGTGGAGCGGCTGCCCAGTAATCAGTGTCCACGCCAGTGCGCACACGGCCCGCCCCCTACAGCCATGCTGGATCACGGTATAGTGTGGGCACAGAAGCCCCTTACCTCCCTTTCATCAGCGGCCTCGTGATCCCGGAGGGCGGTGTGTGTGTGACTGACCTTAGGAAGAAACCGGAGCCTCCGCTGCAGTGACCCAGCAACCAGGGCACGGGAGTATACTGCGCCGCTGGGAGTGATGGAGCTGCAGTAAAGATGTCTATTAGACCTAGCCTGCTGCAGCCCTTGTACATTCTTATAAAAAAAGTTCTTCTTTTCTTGTCAAAATTAATAGCTAAGTATAGGCTGCCTGAGGCAGCCCCCTGTTAAGTGTCCTGCTACTGAAGGCACCAACTACAAACTGAGCTCCCTGTTCATGGAAGCGAGGTTATAGAGCAGGGGGCGCTGAGCATCTTGGGAACAGTCAAAAGCTTTGAGCCTGTTGGTGCCTCAGATCAAGATCCTACTCTACACCACAATGTGAATCCTTGTGGAGTACAGTGTACCCCACAGAAGAAATGAATGTGTCACACCCATTGGCAGCAACATTAGAATAGCTGCTGATGGGCACAATTGAGAAAGGAAGGGGGGAAAACATTTGAATCCAGCACATATATGTAATTTGAATATGTAATTTGTACCTTCCTACTTTAAAATGTAATGGATGAACCTCACCCTGTGAGAACTATCTTCATGATCAAGAGATCTCATATGCAAGATAAGTATGTGTTGGCAGAGGCGCTCACTGGGCAGAGATGCTGATCGCATCTCTGGCATGTGCCGGTGCACTGCGGCACCAGCACACACACACACACACACACTTCAGACCTGATCTCCTGTTGTGTGAATATGCACAGCAGAGATCAGGTCTGAATTAGGCCCTATATACAGCTGTCAGTAAGGCAGGGATCTGCTGCTGCCAGTGAGGCAGGGATGTGCTGCTGTCAGTGAAGCAGTGATCTGCTGCTGCCAGTGAGGCAGGGATCTGCTGCTGCCAGTGAGGCAGGGATGTGCTGCTATAAGTGAGGCAGGTATGTGCTGCTGTCAATGAGGCAGGGATGTGCTGCTGTCAGTGAAGCAGGGATGTGCTGCTGTCAGCGAGGCAGTGATCTGCTGCCCACTATCTCCCTATCACCCCTGCCTGAGTCACACACTTTCCCTGTCACCCCTGCCCCAGTTACCCACTATCTCCCAGTCACCGCTGCCTCAGTTAACCACTATACCTGCGACCCCTGCCTCAGTCACCCACTATACCAGTCACCCCTGCTTTAGTCACCCACTATCTCTGTCACCCCTGCCTCAGTCAACCACTATCTCCATATCACCCCTACCTCAGTCACCCACTATCCCTGTCACCTCTGCCTCAGTCACCCACTGTCACCCTATCACCCCTGCCTCAGTCACCCACTATCCCTGTCACCCCTGCCTCAGTCTTCTACTGTCCCTGTCACCCCTGCCACAGTCATCCACTATATCCCTATCACCCCTGCCTTAGTCACTGACTATCTCCCAGTCACCCCGGCCTCAGTCACCCACTATCTCCCAGTCATACATGCTTCAGTCACCCACTATCTCCCAGTCATCCCTGCCTCAGTCACCTACTGACACCAGTGCAGACATTTCTGCTGCGGCCTCTCCACTCTCCAGCGTGAACGTACTGACGACTGAGGAAATCCGCTTCCCAGTTGAGGACTCCGGGAATGAACACTGCCGATATTGCTGGCAGATGACGTTCTACCCAACTGAGGATTTTTGATACTTCCAGCTTTGCCATGCAATTTCGAGTGCCGCCTTGATGATTTGTGTACACTACCGTGGTGTCGTTGTCCGATTGTACTTGAACAGGCCTGTTCTGTACTAGAGGCAGGGCCAGTGTCAATGAATTGAACACTGCCCGCAATTCCAGAATGTTTATCGGGAGGAGAGATTCCTCCCTGGTCCACCGATGGTGAAGGGTCGTCATCACGGCCATGACCTTGGTGAATTTCCGAGGTGCCGTGGCCAAACCAGAAGGCAGGACCTGAAATCCAAAAACTAACCAGGCACAACACTGCTTAGCTTCCAACATCAGATGAGATTGGACATATCCAGTGTGATGCGGCTGTAGATGATTTTTGCTGTTTCTAACTTCTACTTCTAACTACTGGTACATCAATGAATAAGTTTCAAAATATAATGCATCAAGAGAACGGTGTTGGTAGTATAAAACTACCTACAGCACCTGGTATTCCCAGGTGGTCTCACATCCAAGAACAAACCAGGCCTAAAATCAGGTGATATTGGGCACATACAGTGTGGTGTGGCTGTAGATGAGCTTGTGGTTTCTGTTAGAGTTCTTCTACTTCTAACTACTCGTACATAAATGAGTAAGCAGCCGATTTATTAAACCTGGTGAAATGATAATTTGCATGGTGATAAAGTACCAGCCAATCAGCTCCTAATTGCCATGTCACAGGCTGGGTTTGAAAAATGACAGTTAGGAGCTGTCTGGCTGGTACTTTATCACCTTGCACTTTATCAGTTCACCAGGCTTAATAGATCTGCCCCAATGTTTCAAAATGGAATGCATCAAGAGAACGGTGTTAGTATTGTAAAAATACACACAGCTCCTGGTATTTCCTTTTGGTCTCCCATCCAAGTACTAAAACCAGGACCAACACTGCTCAGCTTCCATGATCAGGAGAGATTGGGCAAATCCAGTGTGCTGTGGCTGTAGATGAACTGGTGGTTTCTGTTACAGCTCTTCTACTTCTAACTTCTGGTACATAAAAGAATACATGTAAAAATTAAATGTACCAAGAAAATGGTGTTGGTAGTTTAAAAACACCTAAAGAATCTGATACTACCAAGCAGTCTCCCATCCATGTATTAACAAAGTCCAATACTGCTTTGCTTCAAAAATCAAATGAGATTGGGCATATCCAGTGTGGTGTGGCTTTAGATAAGCTTTGTGGTTTCTGTTAGAGCTCTTCTGCTTCTAACTACTGGTACATTAATGAATATGTATAAGGTTGTAGTTTATCCAATATGCCTTTACTACCTTACCTTTCAACCCCCCCTCCCTCCCCTCTTCTCCTTATAGCTTACTTAGTTCTCTCCTCCTCGTGTGTGCGTTATTTGTTTTCTCATACGTCCTAGAGGATGCTGGGGTCACATTAAGAACCATGGGGTATAGACGGGATCCGCAGGAGACATGGGCACTTTAAGACTTTCAAAGGGTGTGAACTGTCTCCTCCCTCTATGCCCCTCCTCCAGACTCCAGTTTTAGTATTGTGCGCAGTGATACTGGATGCACTACAGGGGAGCTCTACTGAGTTTCTCTGAAAAGACTTGTTAGTTTTTTTTATTTTCAGGGAGGCTGCTGGCAACAGTCTCCCTGCTTCGTGGGACTTAGGGGAGAGAAGTATGACCAACTTCTAGTGAGTTCAATGGCTCTGCTTCAGGCTGACAGGACACCATTAGCTCCTGAGGGTGCTGATCGCTGGGTACGCCTAGATGCACACTCCCGCAGCCTGCCGTCACCCCCTTACAGAGCCAGAAGACAGGTGAGTAGCAGAAGAACAGAAGACTTCTTCTTCAGTGACGGCATTCTGAGGTACCGAGCAGCGAGCGGAACGCTGCGCGCCATGCTCACACACAAACACAGGCACTGCAGGGTGCAGGGCACGGGGGGGGGGGCACCCTGGGCAGCATAAATTCCTCACAAAAGGCTGGAAAAAGTGGACATTAGTGCCTGGGCACTGTCCTTACCCCGCTAGCGTAATTAATTATTTCTGAGCGGGACAGATATGCGCCATTACAGCGGCGGGGCTTCTTCCTCACCTCACCAGAACATCTTTAGAGCATTACAAGTCTATCACTATAGAGTTTATTATTTCCCAGACTGTGTACTTTTGGCGCTGGATTGTGAGCTGAAAAATCCTCTGTGTCCCTCTGACAGATTTACTGACGGTCTGTCCCCCATAAGCCGGTGTGTCTGTGGGTACTTGGTATATGTGTGTCAACATGTCGGTGGCTGAATGTTTTTCCCAAGAGGAAACTATATTAGGAATGCAGACATATGATGGTGGCCCTGTTGGCACCACCAATAACTGACTGGGTAAATGTTTCAGTAATATCAGAGTAAGGTTGGATAAATCTGTGTCCCAGACACAGACGTAGAGAATAGATGTGATATTCATGGCTATGTTTCTTTTCCCTCAGGCCCCGCTGGGTCGCAAAAATGTTATTTTGCCCAGTTACTACACACTGATACTGACACGGATACTGATACTTATGTCGACCATAATGTTTCCTGATTAGATCCAATATTGGCAAGGAGCATTCAGTACATGATTGTGGATATTAAGGACATATTAAAATCACTGAAGACCCTGCTGTTCCTGACAAAGGGGTCTATATGTATGTATATATAGATATATAATGAAAGCTGATGTAACGTTCCTCCATCTCTGTTTGAGAAAGTCTGGGCCAGCTCGACAAGATGGTTTCAAATCCCCAAAAGGATTCTGGTTGTTTATTCATTTCCCGCCGCGGACAGAATAAAGTGGGAGTCACCCCCTGTTCTGCACGGGGCCCTGTCACAAATCCAGCGGATCGTATGCAGGAAGCTACATTATTTCTAGTTATGTAACCACGGGTACATTACTTAGACCTGCCATTACATGTGCATGGGTGAGTAGTAGTATTCAAGAATTGGTCGAATACCTTGTCATCCGATATAGATACCCTGGAGAGATGGGATACTCCTTACGTTGTATCATATCAAGGACACTGCAGCATACTTACGTGAGACTGCAAGGGATATAGGACTCTTGAGTTCACGGGCCAATTTCATGGCAGTGTCGGATAGGAGGGCATTGTGGATTCACCAAGAGAATGCTGATGCTGACTCCAAGAAGAAAGGGAGTCTCTTCCCTATGAAGGTGAAGCCTTGTTTGGTGACTGCCTAGTTAATTTGATCTCGGCAGCTCCCGCAGGTAAGTCAACCTTCTTGCCCTATGTTCCCTCCCAACGGATGAAGACGCATCATTATCTGATGCAGTCATTTCGGCCCAATAGATATGCAAGAAGTTAAGATTCCCCTTTCTTTGCAGGTAGAGGAAGGAGAAGAGAGAAGAGGTCTGCATCCTCTTCAAGATCGCAGGAGCAGAGATCATCCTCTGCTTCTGCCAAATCCACTGCATGACGCTGGGGCTCTCTTGCAGGAGCCCGCACCAGTGGGGGCACGTCTAAAACTCTTCAGTCAGTTCTGGATTCATTCGGACATGGACTCGTGTGTTTTACAAATAGTGTCCCAAGGGTACAAACTGGGGTTTCAAGATGTTCCCCCTCACCGATTGTTCAAACATTAAGTTACTGTGCTATTCCTGGGTTATATAGCGCTGGGGTATGTGCTGGCATACTCTCTCTCTGTCTCTCCAAAGGGCCTTGTGGGGGAAATGTCTTCAGTAAAAGTATTCCCTGTGTGTGTGGTGTGTCGGTACGCGTGTGTCGACATGTCTGAGGAAGAAGGCTATATTAGAGAGGAGCGGGAGCAAATGAACGTGGTGTCTCCGCCGACACCTGATTGGATGGATATGTGGAATGTTTTAAATGCTAGTGTAAACTCATTGCACAAAAGATTAGACAAGGCAGAAGCTTTGGGACAGTCAGGGTCTCAACCAATGCCTAATCCTATGTCGCAGGGACTGTCAGGGTCTCATAAGCGCCCACTATCCAGATTGTTGACACAGATACCGACACGGATTCTGACTCCAGTGTCGATTACGATGATGCAAAGTTACAGCCAAAATTGGCAAAATACATTTGATATATGATTATGGCAATAAAAGATGTTTTGCACATCACAGAGGAGCCCCCTATCCCTGACAAGAGGGTACATATGTACAAGGGAAAGAAGCCTGAGGTAACCTTTCCCCCCTCACACGAGCTGAACGAGTTATGTGAAAAAGCTTGGGAATCTCCTGCAGATTTCCAAAAGGATTCCCCTTTCCCATCAACGGATAGGTTACGATGGGAATCCTCCCCTTGGGTGGACAAAGCATTAACACGCTTATCCAAGAAGGTAGCCCTCCCGTCCCAGGATACGGCTACCCTCAAAGAGTCTGCTGACCGCAAACAGGAGATTACCCTGAAGTCCATTTATACACATTCAGGTACCTTACTCAGACCGGCAATTGCGTCGGCCTGGGTGTGTAGTGCTGTAGCGGCATGGACGGATACCCTAGATAAGGCTACTATTTTATTGCCCCTGGGGCATATAAGAGATGCTGTCCTATATATGTGTGTATGCAAACTACAGGTGGTGCTGCAGGGCTCACACCCTTTTACTTGTCTTGTAGAGCAACTCTGGAGCTGTTACTGGGTCCAGCTGCTGCAAGAAATCAGCTTGAATGCTTCAGGGGCTTGGGCATGGCCAACATGAGCCCCACACTGATGGGGGTGTATAAAGCGATCTAGGGGTCATCCAAGCGCAACCCCACAAAGGCCGCCATGCCCTGCGTGACCATTTTCTCTTTTCATATGCAGACGAGGGTTGCAGCCAACTATGCCCATTGCTTGGATGACATCACCGTATGCAAATCCGTCTGCTGCAGACCTTTCCCCAGGAATGCTTGTACTAGTTGTTGCATATGGTTTGATGTTTGAGGGTGCTTCAGTATTAGGCAGCCTTCCGCCCTCTCATGTTCATCTGAAAATATGTGGTCTCCCTGCAGTTCCCTTGTGCTTCCTCAGTTGAATCTCCTTAACTTGACGGGTGTGTGCCCGAGCAGCCGCCCTCCACAGCCCTATCCCAGCACATGCTTTTCTTGCGTATGAGATCTCTTGATCATGAAGATAGTTCTCACAGGGTGAGGTTCATCCATTACATTTTAAAGTAGGAAGGTACAAATTACATATTCAAATTACATATATGTGCTGGATTCAAATGTTTTCCCCCCTTCCTTTCTCAATTGTGCCCATCAGCAGCTATTCTAATGTTGCTGCCAATGGGTGTGACACATTAATTTCTTCTGTGGGATACACTGGACTCCACAAGGATTCACATTGGGGTGTAGAGTAGGATCTTGATCTGAGGCACCAACAGGCTCAAAGCTTTTGACTGTTCCCAAGATGCTCAGCGCCCCCTCCTCTATAACATCGCTTCCATGAACAGGGAGCTCAGTTTGTAGTTGGTGCCTTCAGTAGCAGGCCACTTAAGAGGGGGCTGCCTCAGGCAGCCTATTCTTAGCTATTAATTTTGACAAGAAAAGAAGAACTTTTTTTTATAAGAATCTACAAGGGCTGCAGCAGGCTAGGTCTAATAGACATCTTTACTGCAGCTCCATCACTCCCAGCGGCGCAGTATACTCCCGCGCCCTGGTTGCTGGGTCACTGCAGCGGAGGCTCCGGTTTCTTCCTAAGGTCAGTCACACACACACCGCCCTCCGGGATCACGAGGCCGCTGATGAAAGGGAGGTAAGGGACTTCTGTGCCCACACTATACCGTGATCCAGCGTGGCTGTAGGGGGCGGGCCATGTGCGCACTGGCGTGGACACTGATTACTGGGCAGCCGCTCCACTAGCCACCAGGGACAGTTAAGGAGCACAGCTCTGGGGGTTTTTCTCTTATATTAACCCCATTTTGTACTACCCGCAGTGCATTGTGATAGGTAATAGAGCCTGATTCAGGTTGGATTGCAATCGCAATAAGCAGTCCAACTGCAAAAATTGCTAAGAGCATACGCATGCGCCTGCATTTTCTGCGGCACCCCGCAGTTAATGCAATCGCCTCTGACTGTCAATCGGTGCTGGGGGGGGGGGTCAGCAACACTCCATTTCCAAGTCGGAGATGGAGCGGTGCGTGGGCAGGGCTTCAAAATGGGGTCGGCAACGGAGAAACAGGAGGCGTGGTCAGAGCGGTTGCATGACATCACATGCAGCAGCTGCGATCACAAAAATGGTGGCGGCTTCCTGCGCACACATACAGTCTGCACCAACAGGAGGCTAACCCATTTTTTATGATCACGCTGAACTGCACTGCGACTGCAATTTCAGCGTGGTCAAGAAGGGAGGCGGCATGCTGGGTGGCCCCAGCATGCGAACCAAAGGATTGCAAATTCTGTTACTTAGCAGAATTTGCAATCCTTACTGAATTAGGCCCATTGATTACAAAATTTATTTGTAAATATTTGAAGTTTTTCTTCAGGGACTAACACAAAAGATGCTTGGGGCTACTAACACATGGGTAAGCCACGTAAAGCTTCCCATGGGTCAGTGGCATCACAACGGGGTTGCGGCCCACACCCGAGTGTCACCCGCCAAGGGGGGTGACACCAAAGTGCCGGCTCCTCTTCAGTGACAGAATATGGGTGTTTCACTGTGACATTACGTGCAACACCCAGTTTCTGTCACTGTGCAGGAGCCAGCACCACTCACACACTAGTCCCCGGGTGCAGCACTCAACCCCCGGGATACCCGGAGCAACAAAATGGAGATTCAGGCCAACAGGCCACACCCCTACCTATGAGACCATGCCTCCATTTTACCATTGCGCTGCTTATCTGCGTGCACTGCATTACAATCTCCCTCGCTGCCTCTCTGGGTGTCACCAATGATAGTGACACCTTTGCCATGCTTGTAGCAGCTGGTCCTAAGATCTACGCCTCCAGCCCTGAGTGTTTGCCCTTGTGACTTGTTGATCATCATAGCGAAGCAGATTCTTACAGAAAACTGCAGGGGCTTAGATTGAAAAGAAAAACATTGACGAACCCATCATTTCAGCAACAGGGTCTGCCACACGGCTGACTGAAATGACTGGTTGGTTTGGACCCCCACCAAAAAAGAAGCAATCAATCTCTCCTTGCACAAACTGGCTCTACAGAGGCAAGATGTCCACCTCATCATCCTCCGATTCCTCACCCCTTTCACTGTGTACATCGCCCTCCTCACAGATTATTAATTCGTCCCCACTGGAATCCACCATCTCAGATCCCTGTGTACTTTCTGGAGGCAATTGCTGGTGAATGTCTCCACGGAGGAATTGATTATAATTCATTTTGATGATCATCATCTTCTCCACATTTTCTGGAAGTAACCTCGTACGCCGATTGCTGACAAGGTGAGCGGCTGCACTAAACACTCTTTTGGAGTACACACTGGAGGGAGGGCAACTTAGGTAGAATAAAGCCAGTTTGTGCAAGGGCCTCCAAATTGCCTCTTTTTCCTGCCAGTATACATACGTGCCTACCTGGATGCGGTCACTCATATAATCCTCCACCATTCTTTCAAAGGTGACAGAATCATATGCAGTGACAGTAGACGACATGTCAGTAATCGTTGCCAGGTCCTTCAGTCCGGACCAGATGTCAGCACTCACTCCAGACTGCCCTGCATCACCGCCAGCGGGCGGGCTCGGAATTCTTAGCCTTTTCCTCGCACCCCCAGTTGCGGGAGAATGTGAAGGAGGAGCTGTTGACGGGTCACGTTCCGCTTGACTTGACAATTTTCTCACCAGCAGGTCTTTGAACCTCTGCAGACTTGTGTCTGCAGGAAAGAGAGATACAATGTAGGTTTTAAATCTAGGATCGAGCACGGTGGCCAAAATTTATTGCTCTGATTTCAACAGATTTAATCCTGGTTAAGCGAATTAAGGGCTCCATCCACAAGTCCCACATGCCTAGCGGAATCGCTCTGTTTTAGCTCCTCCTTCAATGTCTCCAGCTTCTTCTGCAAAAGCCTGATGAGGGGAATGACCTGACTCAGGCTGGCAGTGTCTGAACTGACTTCACGTGTGGCAAGTTCAAAGGATTGCAGAACCTTGCACAACGTTGAAATCATTCTCCACTGCGCTTGAGTCAGGTGCATTCCCCCTCCTTTGCCTATATCGTGGGTAGATGTATAGGCTTGAATGGCCTTTTGCTGCTCCTCCATCTTCTGAAGCATATAGAGGGTTGAATTCCACCTCGTTACCACCTCTTGCTTCAGAGGATGGCAGGGCAGGTTCAGGAATGTTTGGTGGTGCTCCAGTCTTCGGCACGCGGTGGCTGAATGCAGAAAGTGGCCCGCAATTCTTCGGGCCACCGACAGCATCTCTTGCATGCCCCTGTCGTTTTTTAAATAATTCTGCACCACCAAATTCAATGTATGTGCAAAACATGGGACGTGCTGGAATTTGCCCAGATGTAATGCACGCACAATATTGGTGGCGTTGTCCGATGTCACAAATCCCCAGGAGAGTCAAATTGGGGTAAGCCATTCTGCGATGATGTTCCTCAGTTTCCGTAAGAGGTTGTCAGCTGTGTGCCTCTTATGGAAAGCGGTGATACAAAGCGTAGCCTGCCTAGGAACGAGTTGGCATTTGCGAGATGCTGCTACTGGTGCCGCCGCTGCTGTCCTTGCTGCGGGAGGCAATACATCTACCCAGTGGGCTGTCACAGTCATATAGTCCTGAGTCTGCCCTGCTCCACTTAACCACGGACATGTGGACTAGTGGACATTGGGTACAACTGCATTTTTTAGGACACTGGTGACTCTTTTTCTGAGGTCTGTGTACATTTTCGGTATCGCCTGCCTAGAGAAATGGAACCTAGATGGCATTTGGTACCGGGGACACAGTACCTCAATCAAGTCTCTAGTTGCCTCTGAATTAACGATGGATACCGGAACCACGTTTCTCACCACCCAGGCTGACAAGACCTGAGTTATCCGCTTTGCAGCAGGATGACTGCTGTGATATTTCATTTTCCTCGCAAAGGACTGTTGGACAGTCAATTGCCTACTGGAAGTAGTACAAGTGGTCTTCCGACTTCCCCTCTGGGATGACGATCGACTCCCAGCAGCAACAACAGCAGCGCCAGCAGCAGTAGGCGTTACACTCAAGGATGCATCGGAGGAATCCCAGGCAGGAGAGGACTCGTCAGACTTGCCAGTGACATGGCCTGCAGGACTATTGGCTCTCCTGTCTAAGGAGGAAATTGACACTGAGGGAGTTGGTGGTGTGGTTTGCAGGAGCTTGGTTACAAGAGGAAGGGATTTAGTGGTCAGTGGACTGCTTCCGCTGTCATCCAAAGTTTTTGAACTTGTCACTGACTTATGATTAATGCGCTGCAGGTGACGTATAAGGGAGGATGTTCTGAGGTGGTTAACGTCCTTACCCCTACTTATTACAGCTTGACAAAGGCAACACACGGCTTGACACCTGTTGTCCGCATTTGTGTACAGGATGCATACCTTCATGTCCAAATTTATCCATCTCATCAGTCGTACCTCAGATTTGCGGTACAGGACTGTCATTGCCAATTTCAGACGTTGCTGTTTGGTCTCTCCACTGCCCAGAGAATTTTCACCAAGGTAATGGTGGAAATGATGGTTTTCCTGCGCAAGCAAGGTGTCACAATTATCCCGTACTTGAGCGATCTCATAAAAGCGAGATCAAGAGAGCAGTTGCTGAACAGCGTATCACTTTCACTGAAAGTGTTACAGCAACACGGCTGGATTTTCAATATCCCAAAGTCGCAGTTGGTTCCTACGACTCGTCTGTCTTTCTTGGGCATGATTCTGGACACAGACCAGAAGAGGGTTTATCTCCTGATAGAAAAGGCCCAGGAACTCATGACTCTTGTCAGGAACCTATTGAAACCAAAACTTGTGTCAGTGCATCACTGCACTCGAGTCCTGGGAAAGATGGTGGCATCATACAAAGCCACTCCATTCGGCAGGTTCCATGCGAATACTTTCCAATGGGACCTACTGGACAAGTGGTCTGGGTCACATTTACAGATGCATTGGTTGATCACCCTGTCCCCCAGGGTCAGGGTATCACTCCTGTGGTGGCTGCAGAGTGCTCACCTTCTCGAGTGACGCAGATTCGGCATTCAGGACTGGATCCTGGTGACCACAGATGCAAGCCTCCAAGGTTGGGGAGCAGTCACACAGGGAAGAAATTTCCAAGGTCTTTGGTCAAGTCAAGAGACTTGTCTTCACATCAACATCCTGAAACTAGGGGCCATATACAATGCCCTACGTCAAGCGGAGACCTTACTTTGCGACCAACCGGTTCTGATCCAGTCAGACAACGTCACCGCAGTGGCTCATGTAAACCGCCAAGGCGGCACAAGGAGCAGAGTGGCGATGGCACAAGCTACCTTTGCATTTTTCTCCCAAACGAAGGACACTAGAATGAAAATTTTAAAGCCTCCTGTTAGTGCTTCATCTACACGGTATAGCCCTGAATTTTCCAATGCGTAGCTCTTTGCAAAAGAGAGATATTGGCAAGGAAAAGCTGTCTTGTACCTTTGCATTTTTCTCCCAAACGAAGGACACTAGAAAGAAAATTTTAAAGCCTCCTGTTAGGCCATCATCTACACGGCATAGCCCTGAATTTTCCAATGCGTAGCTCTTTGCAAAAGAGAGATATTGGCAAGGAAAAGCTGTCTTGTACCTTTGCATTTTTCTCCCAAACGAAGGACACTAGAAAGAAAATTTTAAAGCCTCCTGTTAGGCCATCATCTACACGGCATAGCCCTGAATTTTCCAATGTGCAGCTCTTTGCAAAAGAGAGATATTGGCAAGGAAAAGCTGTCTTGTACCTTTGCATTTTTCTCCCAAACGAAGGAAACTAGAATGAAAATTTTAAAGCCTCCTGTTAGTGCTTCATCTACACGGTATAGCCCTGAATTGTCCAATGCGTAGCTCTTTGCAAAAGAGAGATATTGGCAAGTAAAAGCTGTCTTTCAACTCTTCCACAACTGAAAAACAGATAGTGTTCCCAAGCCTTCCATCCTGTAATATCTTCAGTCTCTCGTCAATGAAGAAAACAATCCCTCCAGCAGACTCTTCAACCACGATACAAGATCACAGCCAAAAGGGCGAGAAGCAACTACACTTGCGTTTAACCAAAATGGCTAAAACTTAGTGGAGGAAAGTGCAGTGCACCAAAACATAAGCTGACACAATCATGGAGAATGCGCCAGCATATATGCTCTTCTATCTATATTTTGCAAACCTGCTCTTGTCCCCTCCAGCTGCTCCATGTAGATTTGACGCCTGGCAAGGTGCATAACCCACTGACAAGCAGGCACACTCCTGCATGAGTTTTCACTCTCACTAGCAGGATGATACACATTCATTTGCATGTGCTCCACCTCTGACACACCGCCCACCCAACCACCCAGTCACCAGAGCCACCCACAAGCCAACTGGCTCCGTGATTTAATTTGCACAGTGCAGTCATCCAGGCAGCATGTCCTTCTCAATGGAATAATCTCTGGTTCCATGGAATCTTCCGCATTGGAATGCTGCGGAACAAAAAGGATTTAAACATTCAGCTTGCTAGCATTCAATGTACCTGCGGCTTGGCTCTAGCACATGGGTCTTCATCCTGTGGCCCTCCAGCTGCTGTGAAACTACACATCCCAGCATGCCCTGCCACAGTTTTGCTATTAAGGTATGCTAAAACTGAGGCAGGGCATGCTGGTATATGTAGTTCCACAGCAGCTGGAGGGTCGCAGGTTGAAGACCCATATTCTGGCATGCCTGTTCTATGATGCATGTTCCGTGATGTCACAATCAGCTTGGAATGGGGTGTCTAGCATGCATTTGCTGACAGCCACTTGAGGGAGACACACATCAGGAGATGCAGCATATCGGAGGTCTTCGATGCCTTTCCAGCAAATGCACACCACCAGCTGCTGGTCTGGACACAAAACAATACCCACAATTGAAGGCTCAAAATGCTCAACTACAGGATTAATGTAAGTAGTGAATTTAGGAATGAATTTAGAAGTAGGAAATTAAGTTAGTTCACAAGTACATTCAAATTCCGATCTAAAGTCTAGGTAGGCCTCACGTCCTGGCAGCCCCCAGCATTTAAAAATGCCTTGATTAGAGGTAGGTAATTAAATGTAGATAAGAAGTAGACACAAAATAACACTCCACAGAGCAATTATCAGGTGTCTTTATCAATTGTTGCATTTAAAAAATCAAGCAATTAGGGAACACAATGTTGCGACAATGTAACCCTATTTGCAAAATAGTACTAAATAAGTTTGTCGATGTAAGACATTTGCAAAGGCGCAAACAAAACACGCTGGAAAATGCAACTGAATCTGTTTTTGGAGGTTAGAATAGATGCAGGATCAAGTAGCTCAATGGGTAGGGTGTTTGATTAGAATTCAACAGGTTATAGATTTGAATCCTGGGTATGATAGTTTGAGGTGTTATTTAATAAAGTATGTTTATATATTAGTCACACATGGCTTACTTGTACAAATGGCATGTCACCAGTTAGTGCTGACTGCTGATATGCCATTTGCACAAACACGCCATGTGTGACTGTATATGCATTTAAGGAGGGCACCCCGGCAATACCACAAACCATTGAGTGTCAAGTATACTAGATATATCTTCATATCTCATGTGCTTTCTCTGAGACCAATCTTGTTATGCCCCTTCCCCACAAGGCATGCGCCTTTTGTCCATATTGCAAAAATGGGGAGGGGAGGGGGGGGGGCATATAATTCTCTGTCACAGGGCACCAAAAAGTCTAGTTATGGCTCTGGTATGCATTATGTAATCTGGCAGACCATATCTCCAACACTGGCTGGTTGGAATAGAAATCCGGTTATCTATGTGAGCAAATGACCATCAACGATTTACTCTCAAACACTAGAAAATGGACAAACATGGTCCCCTAAACAAATTGGTTAAATTTTGGGTTTAACCAATTTGTGTAATGACCATTTTTGACCACTTTTCTAGTGTTTGGGAGCAAATGGTTAATTGACATTTGCTACTATACATTACCAGATCAGATTTTCATTCCATCCATCCAGACTGGATAGATAGCCTGACAGATAATTGTGTAGTGTACGCCCAGGATAACTGTCAGTTGTGCTTTCTTTTATGACGGCACATAAATGGGTGGGCAGATCCAGAGCAAGCACTGCCCACTCATGCATAGTTGTCAACTGATGTGAAGTTCCAGGGGGCAATCTCAGTTATAAAGAAAAGTATCTGGAAATTGTCCCAAGTTTAAAAATAAAATAAAAAAAAATTGATCAACTCCATTTATTTAGTATGATATCCCAGCAGTCAGAACAACATACTTTATTAAATAACACATCTCAAACTACCATACCCAGGATTCAAACCTATAACCTGTTGAATTCTAATCAAACACCCTACCTATTGAGCTATTTGATCCTGCATAAAAATTGTGAACATTATATGAAGCTATTGGTACTTTGCAAAAAAAAAGTATCAGCATTACAACGCAGCAGATCCATGCAGTTTGCAGCCACACACTACATGTATCTGCTCAGCCACAATGCTGATTATTTCTTCACAAAGTACAAGGTGAGCTCCAAACAGAATTCTCTAGCTTAGAATTATACCTTTCTATGCCAAACCTAGAAGTCGGGCCCCCCACCATGGGATCCCCCAGAGGGAGGCCTGCACCGTCATGCGGCAGGCTTGTCCGTTTTGGAAGCAGGCTGATGGGCAGCCCAGGCTTGCTTCAGTCTGGGCTTGGCAGGTCTGGAAGCATGAGCTTGCTTTGGGTATGCCTGACCTTGGGTACGCTTTACCTGAGGGATGAAAGGGCCAAGGGAAAGTACTTTTAGCCTTCTGCGTGGTAGGAGTCATACGAGGTAGGCAAGCTGTTTTAGCAGTAGCCAGATCAGCTACAATCTTATTGAGGTCTTCTCCAAAGAGAGTGTCTCCCTTGAAAGGAAGCACCTCCAGGGTTTTCTTGGAATCCATATCCACCGACCAGGATCTCAACCAGCTGTATAAAGTATTACCTTGGAACTGGCTCTCCACTCCCCATTATCTGGTTATCATGGCTTCCTCCGCCAGTGTCCAGACTCGCTTGCTGAAGCTCGGCCACTTCTTCCTAGCAGCAGGCTCCTGGATCACTGGACAGCAGAGGTGCTTGGGAGCCGGAAGGGGGCGGAGCAATCAGGCAGGCAGTTGCAGTGCTGCCCAGCTATCTGTGGTGTGAGAAGAAGCAGGGGCACCCCACCGCTGGCAGTGCTGCAGCTAGCGGTGGTGGCAGCGGCGAGGCTGCTGGGCTGGGTCTTGAAAAAGGTGGAAAGAAGGGTGTTACGGCATGGAATGTACAAACTGCGAGACCCTGCTGGTAGCGCCTTTGTCTATTTAGTAGGAAGGGCACGTAACAGCCGGGGGGCAATGGAGGAAGCCCCTTTAGGGCTGGAGCCCCTTCAGGGCTGGAGCCCGGCGGCAACTGACTCCGTTGTCTCTGGCAGTTCTGCCCCTGGACTAGAGGAATGGTCAAGAACATGGCAACATTTAATGCCAAAAAATGCAAAATCATACACGTCTCAAAAATGCAAAGGCTAACTATAATATTAAGGGCATTATAATGGCAAGAGGAAAGCTATCTAAGTATTACTATTTCAGGTGAGCAATGTAACAAAGCAATAGGAAAGGCAAGTCAGATGCTTGTTTGCATAGGTTAAAGAACCAGTAGCAGAAAAAAGTAATACAGGTTGAGTATCCCATATGCAAATATTCTGAAATACGGAATATTCCGAAATACGGACTTTTTTGAGTGAGACTGAGATAGTGAAACCTTTGTTTTTTGATGGCTCAGTGTACACAAACTTTGTTTAATACTCAAAGTTATTAAAAATATTGTATTAAATGAACTTCAGACTGTGTGTATAAGGTGTATATGACACATGAATGAATTCTGTGAATGTACACACACTTTGTTTAATGCACAAAGTTATAAAAAATATTGGCTAAAATGACCTTCAGGCTGTGTGTATAAGGTGTATATGAAACATAAATGCATTCTGTGCTTAGATTTAGGTCCCATCACCATAATATCTCGTTATGGTATGCAATTATTCCAAAATACAGAAAAATCCGATATCCAAAATTCCTCTGGTCCCAAGCATTTTGGATAAGGGATACTCAACCTGTAATGCCACTGTATAGGTCCTTGGTACAGCCACATTTAGAATCCTGTGTTCAGTTCCAGAAGCCATATCTCCAGAAGGCTGTAAATACATTAGGGCAACTAAAATTGTGCATGGCCTACATCACAAAACTTACCTGGAAATACTAAAAGATTATGTGTATAGTTTGGAGAAGGGAAGAGGGAACATACAGTAATAGAAACATTTAAATATATAGGGAGGAATGTAATAGGGTGTGAGAATCAGAAAGTGAGAGATTTTGTGTTTTTTCCTGTTGTTTTTTTTTTTTTTTATTGTTTGTTTTTTAAAGTGGCAATCCTTTACATGGCAAAACCAGGTTGATATTTGCTATGTAAAGGATTGCCACCGTGGGCATGTGTAGAAGGGGCACTGCTACTGTTGGCATTATGTGTGTAAGCTGCACTGATATGGTGGTTATGTGTATAAAGGGCACTGCGACTGTGGGTATTATTATTATTATTATTATTATTATTACATGCGGTGTAATGACAATAAGATAGTGCTACTGTGTGGCGTATTTTGATTTGGGGTGCTATTGTGTGGCCATGCCCCTTCCTTGTGATACCACACCGTCTTTTTTTAAGGAGCGCACTGTCCCTTTATTAAGTATTGGAGAGAGGGCCCAAATTAATAGTTTGCAGGGAGGCGCCAAACACCCTAGCACTGGCCCTTTGGTAGGGGACAGGATTTGCTTCTGCTTGTGCACATATGTTATGATTGCCAGCCAACAGCACTGGTTTTGCCTATAACACTAACTATAAATATTTTGAATTGGTCCTGGACCACCAATCCAAGGCACCCCTGCAAGTGTCCTGAGGCACCCCAGGGTGCAGTTTGAGAACCACTGGTCTAGTGAGTACCCAGGATAATTATTGTAGCTGGTCTGCGGGTAACAGCTCTCAGATCCACTTCTAGAAAAAATGCAGCAATGTAATTTGAGTGACAAACTGCAGAGATGAACCCTTTCTGTGACTGCTGCACAGGGATCACACAAACTCTATTCATAGGGCTGACTTCACTTAGGGGAGATGTTCTCACCCCGCAAAGAAGTGCGAGTATATACCGCACTTACGGTACCATTGGATTTACAGATATTTTCTTGCAATACACTATGGGGTTCATTCTGAGTTGATTGCTCGCTAGCAGTTTTTAGCAGCCATGCAAACGCATTGTCGCTGCCCACTGGAGAGTGTATATTCACTTTGGAGAAGTGCGAACACTTGAGCAGCAGAGCGCCTGCAAAATCGTTTCAAAATAAGACCAGCACTGTAGTTACACTTCGTGTGCGTTGATTCTAACAACCGAGGGACGGCTTTTGATGTCACACACCCATCCAGCGAATGCCCAGCCACGTCTGCATTTCTTCTGCCACGCCTGCATTTTTCCAAGCACTCCCTGAAAACGGTCAGTTGACACCCAGAAACGCCCTCTTTCTGTCAATCTCCTTGTGGCCTGTTCTGTGATTGGAATAATCGCTAGAACTAGTGCAAAACCACAATGGACTTTGTACCCGTACGATGCGCATGCACATTACGGAGCATGCGCATGCACAGATTAGCCATTTTTTTTCAACTGATTGCTACGCAGCGAACAACGGCAGCAAGCGATCAACTCGGAATGACCCCCTATATACATAGAAACATGGATTTTTACTGCAGGAATTATGGTTAGTTTAGGGGTATCGGTTAGGGTCAACAGAGGTGTAGCTAGGGGTCCAAGCGCCCCTGGCAAAGTAAGGGACTAGCGCCCCCCCTTTCGATAAAGCATTGCAGTCCATTGGCGGTTACCATGTTGGAGCCACAGCAACTGACCCCCTCCCCCACACGCTGCCCTACATCATCGGCTGGGATTCACTGTTGGTGTGAAGCCACTGGGAACATTCTGGTAGCATTAGCAGCAGTCTGTGTCATAGATAGGGAAGGCAGAAGGTTAACTAGCTAAAAGCAGTCTGTTGGCAGCAGAGGCTGGGCGGGGGGCTGAGAATGAGCCAACGCTGATCAGTGTCCAGTCTGCTCAGACAAAAATATTTTGTGATCAGGGCTGGTTCTAGACCAAAGGAGCCAATGGCAAAAATTTCCTTTGGCACCCCCCCCCCCCACACACACACACATACACACACACACACACACACACACCAAAAAAGAACATATCCCAGTTTAACATAATGCTATGTGGTGCAAGGTGTGGAGCTGGTCACTTGTATCAGACACAAAAAAGAAAATCAAGAGAGCGCTAGTTCACATTTGATGTGGATATTTTATTTATATTAAATGAAAAAAAGTTATAAGAAAAATTTATTATTTCTCTAGCAATGTTTAAAACATTTCAACTTATTGCCGGCCGGCAGAAACACTCTCACCACATAAAAAATAATAATAATTCTAAAACAGGATAATTCCCTTTCTTACAAAAGAACAATTTGCATGAATCCTAAAAATACAGCTATTTATATAGTAATCAGTGAATGCTTCACAATTTCTCACAGATTGTATATGTATTAATTTTAACCATGGATGTAATACTAGTCACATATTTTAAGCAAAGTCTCTCCAGAGAATTGAAACCTGTATTCAGTTGCTTTTTGAAATCTTGCTACAATGTAACAGTCCACGTATCAAAATTGTGAAGGAATGCTGAAGATATTCCTGGGTATGTTTATGAAACAATGAAACAACATTCAAATGAGCTATAATGATTAGTGGCAATTGCTTTCACTGGTAATTATTTGCTCTTAGATGAATATGCTCGTTAAGCCAATATACTTTCACAGATGTTTGAGCCAGTTATCCGTAGCCTGTACTAAATATATGGAATGAATGTTTTGTCATGCAAAAATGTCTCCGAAGCAATCACCGTGCGTGTGATAGTGCTCCCGGCTGATTGACTCACCGATCACCTGTTAGCTGTGGGACTTAAATTTCTCATCTATCCACGGCAGCAGACAGTTCGTCCTCCCGGCTTTTGATGGTGATATCTTGTACCTTTAGCCTTATCCGGAGTCCGTGAATTCAAGCTGGTGGTAGTTTTCCCTTCTCAGGTGGTGTCGGTTTACACCGATCAGGCTGGTGTGAGTTCCTCCGTATGGATTCCTCCACTATCTGTGCGGGCAATGATAGACAGACGCGTTTCTCCGCCTACTCCTCAGTATCGGCGGCTTCCTCAGTGTCATACTGAGGAGTAACGCGTCTGTCTATCATTGCCCGCACAGATAGCGGAGGAATCCATACGGAGGAACTCACACCAGCCTGATCGGTGTAAACCGACACCACCTGAGAAGGGAAAACTACCACCAGCTTGAATTCACGGACTCCGGATAAGGCTAAAGGTACAAGATATCACCATCAAAAGCCGGGAGGACGAACTGTCTGCTGCCGTGGATAGATGAGAAATTTAAGTCCCACAGCTAACAGGTGATCGGTGAGTCAATCAGCCGGGAGCACTATCACACGCACGGTGATTGCTTCGGAGACATTTTTGCATGACAAAACATTCATTCCATATATTTAGTACAGGCTACGGATAACTGGCTCAAACATCTGTGAAAGTATATTGGCTTAACGAGCATATTCATCTAAGAGCAAATAATTACCAGTGAAAGCAATTGCCACTAATCATTATAGCTCATTTGAATGTTGTTTCATTGTTTCATAAACATACCCAGGAATATCTTCAGCATTCCTTCACAATTTTGATACGTGGACTGTTACATTGTAGCAAGATTTCAAAAAGCAACTGAATACAGGTTTCAATTCTCTGGAGAGACTTTGCTTAAAATATGTGACTAGTATTACATCCATGGTTAAAATTAATACATATACAATCTGTGAGAAATTGTGAAGCATTCACTGATTACTATATAAATAGCTGTATTTTTAGGATTCATGCAAATTGTTCTTTTGTAAGAAAGGGAATTATCCTGTTTTAGAATTATTATTATTTTTTATGTGGTGAGAGTGTTTCTGCCGGCCGGCAATAAGTTGAAATGTTTTAAACATTGCTAGAGAAATAATAAATTTTTCTTATAACTTTTTTTCATTTAATATAAATAAAATATCCACATCAAATGTGAACTAGCGCTCTCTTGATTTTCTTTTTTGTGCTTTATATTTGGGGCATATATACCAATAGCCCTATAGAGAGCAGCTTCAAAACATTTGTGTAAATCACAGCGCCAGGTTTGGTTCATTCTTTGGTCTTACTTGTATCAGACCTCTGACATTTGCCTTTTCACCCATATTGCATACTTTTTCTTGCAGGTTGTGTCTTAATTCAAGAAGTGTTCTAAGTACTTCAGCTTAGTATCTTTACTGACCCCTCTTTACCCCACACTACATAACTGACCCCTCTATACCCTACACTACATCACTGACCTTTCTATAACCATCACTGCATTACTGACCCCTCTATACAGTACACTGACCTCTATATACCTGCTAGTACATCCCTGATGCCTATATTCCCTAAGCTAAATCCCTGACGCCTCTATTCCCTACGCTACATTCCTGATGCCTCTATAACCTACGCTACATCCCTGACGCCTCTATACCCTACGCTACATCCCTGACGCCTCTATACAGTACAATGCATTACTGATCCCTCTAGACCATACATCCTCATTACATCAGAGAGATAGTGAAACACTGGAAAAAATAAGGATAAAGTGGACTACAGAAACTGATGCTCTAAACAAAGGAGAGAGAGAGAAAAGCACAAGGGAAAGTGGGCAATCGGAACACCATAGAGAGAGGAGAGATAGAAATGCCTGAAAAAGTAAAGGGGGTTGGGTATGGCATCCGGCGCTCGGGATTCCAGCAGTCACATGATACCTAATCCTAATCCTAACCCTCTGGGGGGGGTGGCGGATAGGGCTAACCCTCAGGGGGTGGCAGCTAGGACTAACCCCCCCCCTCCTAGTGCCTTCCCTAACACCCCCTCCCCCGGTCCTAACCCTCCCTCTAATACTCGCCTTCGGGATGTTGGCTGTCTGTGTGCCGGCACCAGTCTCCCAAGTGGTGTCAGGATTCCAACATCGGTCAAATGACCGCCGGTATACCGTCTGCCGGGATGGTAAATGTATCCTGAGGACAGGTAGTGAGTGTGGAGGGATAGGTGGTTCAGTAAAATGTAACAGCTCAAACTGCGATCATTCACTGATAAATTGATTTATAGCTCTCCCTTTTTAACCATTGCAGTCATAAAAGCAATGTTTTTTAAACTTTTAAATAAAGCTTGTTAGCATCCCCAGCACACTGTATATGCTGGGAGATGTAGTTCTCAATATGAAAACATTTAATTACTGTATGAACTCTAATTCCCCAACTAAAACCTCTCACAAACACACACTCCTAAATCTAGTACACACACACACACATTTCCCCAGTACTGACAACTCTCATCACTTCCACACACTGACAACTCCCTCCTGCTCCTCTCCCCACTGACACTGACAGCTCCCTCACAGTCACACACATCCTCCACCCCCCCACCCCCCACACACACACACTGATAGCACACATGCACAAATCCCCCCCTCCTCGACACTAACTGTCACGGACTGCTTGGGCAGCAGGGGGCAGGCTCTGACTTGAAGTGCTGAAATTCAACAGCTCTCTCGAACTTGCAAGGCATGGCTGTGCAGCTGTCTCCAGCCATCTCCTTGCCCACTGTGTAATTTGTGGCGTTCTCTGATGTTCCCCGCTCTGCCTCTACAACTGGCACATAATGTACAGCAGTGGTGACTCCTGAGTATGGGCCTGGAGAACTCCGCCTACCGGGGGGTAGGGATTAATAATTTCAAAGGGGCAGAGCTAGGAGTGAAGCAGTGGACAGCAGTTGAGGGGCGTTTCAAACTGTAACAGGGTTGGGACAATTTCAGTATCCTTCCCTCACCGTCTAATTGGTCAGTCCCACGCTGATTGCCATAGCGCCCTTTCGAGACTGCAGAACTCTATCCCTTAGCCACGGTTGGCACAGCTGGATGGTGCCCCTGGCAAGTGCCATCCTGGCCAAGGGGTAGATACGCCCCTGAGGGTCAGGGCCAGCAACAGAAATCTCGGGGCCCAGTACACTGATATCTCTGGGGCCCCCTCAACCCCCCCTTAACTTGGCAGAGGGATCTTTAAAAAAAATGGAGCCTTTGACTCGGACCGTCAGTGAGGCCGGCAGGTGGTTTTCATACTGGGCTATCCAGCTCTTCGGTGGCGGTGGCGGTGGCAGGGACATTCAGAAAAGGGCCAGCACAGCAACATGCATAATAATGGCAATACAGTATGGACCACAGGTACTGGACAAAGTGATGGGGTAAAAGGAGGGGGGAGGGCTTAGTTGGCCTGTTAATTGTTTTCCTGCTTAAATTGAGCAGTTGGTGGATACACTTTAAAAAGCAATATTGGCACTGTGGCCCCATTATTTCTGTTCTTAATACTTGGAGCCCTGAACAAGTGTCCCCTTTGTCCCCCCTGTCAGCGGGCCTGTTCAGGCGTTACCTATGGAGAAGCTGCGACATGACATCCTAGGACACGATACTGCACCATGCATCACCATTATATTTCAGTGTGCCTTGTCAATATTTAAATCTTGTTCTGTGTGACGTGAGTTGTAAATGGTTGAAAATCTCTGTGCTACAGTATCGTCACCATGTAGTTATAACAACACCGCAAAACCACCAAAAGACGTGTTTTGGTAGAGGGACTGCTGGAGGGGCCCATTGGGGCCCCCAGTTTGCTACCCCACCCCAGTATACCTGTGCTGTAGCCAGTGGAAGGGGCACTATCTTCCCGGTGATCTCTTCGGGAAGATGGTGCCGCACATAGAAAGCAAAGACTCTGGCTGCACTCTCCTGCCCTCGCTCTAAGCAAGGTGATCGGGCCACAAAAGGACCCCTGTCGGACCCCTGCCGGACCCCGGCCTGTGGGCCACAAAAGGATGCATTGGGGGCGGCATGCGGCCCATGGGTTTGACACCCCTGCCCTAGAGTATCAAAATTTGTTTCACGGCACCCCTAGGCCAAAGTTTTTTTTATTGAGAAATTCAGAAAAAAATATAAAATTAAGTAAATTGTGTTTATAGCATGTCATCCTCAGGTTCAGTTATGTTGTGAGGGAATGGTTTTGCCAATTTAATAAAGTATAAATAATTTTAATTGGTCCTGGACCACCAAACTATGCTACCAGTGCAAGAACCCCAGTTTGGAAACTACTGCCATAAAATAAACCTTTTTTGTTTTTTTTAAACTACATGTAATACACCTTAGAGCTCAGTTCCTAAAAGGTTTTAAACCCTTGCATACAGTAAACTACACATATTTAAAAATCCTACACCGGGCACAAGTGCTCACGGGCCAATTTCATGGCAGTCTCGGATAGGAGGGCATTGTGGATTCACCAAGGGAATGCTGATGCTGACTCCAAGAAGAAAGGGAGTCTCTTCCCTATGAAGGTGAAGCCTTGTTTGGCGACGGCCTAGTTAATTTGATCTCGGCAGCTCCCGCAGGTAAGTCATCCTTCTTGCCCTATGTTCCCTCTCAACGGATGAAGACGCATCATTATCTGACGCAGTCATTTCGGCCCAATAGATATGCAAGAAGTTAAGATTCCCCTTTCTTTGCAGGTAGAGGAAGGAAAAGAGGGAAGAGGTCTGTAGCCTCTTCAAGATCGCAGGAGCAGAGATCGTCCTCTGCTTCTGCCAAATCCACTGCATGACGCTGGGGCTCTCTTGCAGGAGCCCGCACCAGTGGGGGGCACGTCTAAAACTCTTCAGTCAGTTCTGGATTCATTCGGACCTGGACTCGTGGGTTTTACAAATAGTGTCCCAAGGGTACAAACTGGGGTTTCAAGACGTTCCCCCTCACCGATTGTTCAAATCAGCCTTAGTCAGCAGGGAGAAGGTTTTTATTCAAGCCTCTTCGTGGTCCCGAAGCCGGACGGCTCAGTCAGACCAATCTTAAATCTGAAATCCCTTCATTTCTACCTAAAGAAATTCAATTTCAAGATGGAATCTCTCAGGGTAGTGATCTCCAGTCCGGGGGATAAAGGAGATTTCATGGTTTTGGTAGACATAAAGGATGCCTACTTATATGTTCCCATTTAGCCACTGCATCAAGCTACCTGAGGTTTGCAATTCAGGATTGTCATTACCAATTTCAGACGTTGCCGTTTGGTCTGTCCACGGCTCCGAGGATTTTCACCAGGGTGATGGCGGAAATGATGGTTCTCCTTCGCAAGCAAGGAGTCACAATTATCCCGTACTTGGATGATCTCCTGATAAAGGCGAGATCCAGGGACCAGTTGGTGCAAAACATCTACTCTCCCTGACAGTTCTTCAACAACATGGTTGGCTCCTAAACTTGCCAAAATCGCAGTTGGTCCCAATGACGCGGTTGTTGTTTTTGGGAGTGATACTGGACACAGAAGAGGTTTTCTTCTAGTGGAAAGGCTCTGGAGATCCAGAGTCTGGTCAAACAAATTCTGAAACCAGCAAGAGTGTTAATCCATCAATGCATTCAGTTGCTGGGGAAGATGGTTGCGGCCTACGAGGCCATTCAGTTTGGCAGGTTCCATGCCAGAGTGTTCCAGTGGGACCTGTTGGACAAGTGGTCCGGATCCCACCTACACATGCACCGGAGGATAATCCTGTCTTCCAAGACCAGAATCTCACTCCATTGGTGGCTGCACAGTTCTCACCACCTAGAGGGGCGATGGTTCGGGATCCAGGACGGGATCCTAGGGACCACGGATGCAACCCTCCGAGTCTGGAGAGCAGTCACACAGGGGGAAAACATCCAAGGAAGATGGTCAAGTCTTCCTTGGATGTTTTCATCTCCACATAAATGTTCTGGAGTTAAGGGCCATTTAATAACTGCAGACACAGTACGCACTGGGACGGGTGCCCAGCATCCTCTACGGACTAAGAGAAAAGGATTTACCGGTAGGTATTAAAATCCTATTTTCTCTAACGTCCTAGAGGATGCTGTGGACTCCGTAAGGACCATGGGGATAGACGGGCTCCGCAGGAGACATGGGCACTTTAAGAAAGACTTTAGTTCTGGGTGTGCACTGGCTCCTCCCTCTATGCCCCTCCTCCAGAACTCAGTTTGATACTGTACCCAGTGGAGACTGGGTGCTTTTCAGGAGCTCTCCTGAGCTTTCTGACAGAAAGTATTTTGTTAGGTTTTTAATTTTCAGGGAGCACTGCTGGCAACAGACTCCCTCATCGAGGGACTGAGGGGAGAGAAGCAGCCCTGCTCTCTGAGTTGCAAGGTCCTGCTTCTTAGGCTACTGGACACCATTAGCTCCAGTGGGATTGGTACGCAGGATCTCACCCTCGCCGTCCGTCCCAGAGCCGCGCCGCCGTCCCCCTCGCAGAGCCGGAAGATAGAAGCCGGGTGAGTATGAGAAGAAAAGAAGACTTCAGAGGCGGCAGAAGACTTCATGATCTTCACTAAGGTAACGCATAGCACTGCAGCTGTGCGCCTTTGCTCCCATACACCTCACATACTCCGGTCACTGTAAGGGTGCAGGGCGCAGGGGGGGCGCCCTGGGCAGCAATATAAACCTCTTTCGCAAAAATATAACATATATACAGCTGGGCACTTTATATATGTATAAGCCCCCACCAATTTTACAGTTTAAGCGGGACAGAAGCCCGCCTCCGAGGGGGCGGGGCTTCTCCCTCAGCACTCACCAGCGCCATTTTTTCTCCACAGCACCGCTGAGAGGAAGCTCCCCGGACTCTACCCTGCTTATACCACGTTAGACAAGAGGGTTGAAAAGAGGGGTGGGGGGGGCACATAATTCGCAAATTACATACAGCAGCACTACTGGGCAAACATTAAGTTACTGTTTTATTCCTGGGTTATATAGCGCTGGGGGGTGTGCTGGCATACTCTCTCTCTGTCTCTCCAAAGGGCCTTGTGGGGAAACTGTCTTCAGAAAAAGCATTCCCTGTGTGTGTAGTGTGTCGGTACACGTGTGTCGACATGTCTGAGGAAGAAGGCTATATTAGAGAGGAGCGGGAGCAAATGAATGTGGTGTCTCCGCCGACAGCTGATTGGATGGATATGTGGAATGTTTTAAATGCTAGTGTAAACTCATTGCACAAAAGATTAGACAAGGCTGAAGCTTTGGGACAGTCAGGGTTTCAACCCATGCCTGATCCTATGTTGCAGAGACTGTCAGGGTCTCATAAGCGCCCACTATCCCAGATTGTTGACACAGATACCGACACGGATTCTGACTCCAGTGTCGATTACGATGATGCAAAGTTACAGCCAAAATTGGCAAAATCCATTCGATTTATGATTATGGCAATAAAAGATGTTTTGCACATCACAGAGGAACCCCCTGTCGCTGACAAGAGGGTACATATGTACAAGGGAAAGAAGCCTGAGGTAACCTTTCCCCCCTCACACGAGCTGAACGAGTTATGTGAAAAAGCTTGGGAATCTCCAGATAAAAGACTGCAGATTTCCAAAAGGATTCTTATGGCGTATCCTTTCCCATCAACGGATAGGTTACGATGGGAATGCTCCCCTAGGGTGGACAAAGCATTAACACGCTTATCCAAGAAGGTAGCCCTCCCGTCCCAGGATACGGCTACCCTCAAAGAGTGTGCTGACCGCAAACAGGAGATTACCCTGAAGTCCATTTATACACATTCAGATACCTTACTCAGACCGGCAATTGCGTCGGCCTGGGTGTGTAGTAGAGATGAGCGGGTTCGGTTCCTCGGAATCCGAACCCGCCCGAACTTCATGTTTTTTTTCACGGGTCCGAGCGACTCGGATCTTCCCGCCTTGCTCGGTTAACCCGAGCGCGCCCGAACGTCATCATGACGCTGTCGGATTCTCGCGAGACTCGGATTCTATATAAGGAGCCGCGCGTCGCCGCCATTTTCACACGTGCATTGAGATTGATAGGGAGAGGACGTGGCTGGCGTCCTCTCCATTTAGATTAGAAGAGAGAGAGTGAGATTGATTTGAGACAGAGACACTTGATTTACTGGAGCTTAGGAGTACTGTAGAGAGTGCAGAGTTTAGTAGTGACTGACCACAGTGACCACCAGACAGTGCAGTTTTATTTAATATAATCCGTTCTCTGCCTGAAAAAAATGATACACAGTGACTCAGTCACATACCATATCTGTGTGCACTGCTCAGCCCAGTGTGCTGCATCATCTATGTATATATCTGACTGTGCTCACACAGCTTATAATTGTGGGGGAGACTGGGGAGCAGTGCCAGTTATAGGTTATAGCAGGAGCCAGGAGTACATATTATTAAAATTAAACAGTGCACACTTTTGCTGCAGGAGTGCCACTGCCAGTGTGACTGACCAGTGACCTGACCACACTGACCACCAGTATAGTTAGTAGTATACTATATTGTGATTGCCTGAAAAAGTTAAACACTCGTCGTGTGACTTGTGTGGTGTTTTTTTTTTTATTCTATAAAAAACTCATTCTGCTGACAGACAGTGTCCAGCAGGTCCGTCATTATATAATATATACCTGTCCGGCTGCAGTAGTGATATATATATATTTTTTATATCATTATTTATCATCCAGTCGCAGCAGACACAGTACGGTAGTTCACGGCTGTAGCTACCTCTGTGTCGGCACTCGGCAGTCCATCCATAATTGTATACCACCTACCCGTGGTTTTTTTTTCTTTCTTCTTTATACATACATACTACATCTCTTTATCAACCAGTCTATATTAGCAGCAGACACAGTACAGTAGTCCACGGCTGTAGCTACCTCTGTGTCGGCACTCGGCAGTCCATCCATAATTGTATACCACCTACCCGTGGTTTTTTTTTCTTTCTTCTTTATACATACATACTACATCTCTTTATCAACCAGTCTATATTAGCAGCAGACACAGTACAGTACGGTAGTCCACGGCTGTAGCTACCTCTGTGTCGGCACTCGGCAGTCCGTCCATAATTGTATACCACCTACCCGTGGTTTTTTTTTCTTCTTTATACATACATACTACATCTCTTTATCAACCAGTCTATATTAGCAGCAGACACAGTACAGTAGTCCACGGCTGTAGCTACCTCTGTGTCGGCACTCGGCAGTCCATCCATAATTGTATACCACCTACCCGTGGTTTTTTTTTCTTTCTTCTTTATACATACATACTACATCTCTTTATCAACCAGTCTATATTAGCAGCAGACACAGTACAGTACGGTAGTCCACGGCTGTAGCTACCTCTGTGTCGGCACTCGGCAGTCCGTCCATAATTGTATACCACCTACCCGTGGTTTTTTTTTCTTTCTTCTTTATACATACATACTACATCTCTTTATCAACCAGTCTATATTAGCAGCAGACACAGTACAGTAGTCCACGGCTGTAGCTACCTCTGTGTCGGCACTCGGCAGTCCATCCATAATTGTATACCACCTACCCGTGGTTTTTTTTTCTTTCTTCTTTATACATACATACTACATCTCTTTATCAACCAGTCTATATTAGCAGCAGACACAGTACAGTACGGTAGTCCACGGCTGTAGCTACCTCTGTGTCGGCACTCGGCAGTCCGTCCATAATTGTATACCACCTACCCGTGGTTTTTTTTTCTTTCTTCTTTATACATACTACATCTCATTATCATCCAGTCTATATTAGCAGCAGACACAGTACAGTACGGTAGTCCACGGCTGTAGCTACCTCTGTGTCGGCACTCGGCAGTCCGTCCATAATTGTATACCACCTACCCGTGTTTTTTTTTTTTCTTTCTTCTTTATACATACTGCGCATTGGAAAATTCATGGCTATGCCGTGTAGATGATGGTCTAACAGGAGGCTTTAAAATTTTCTTTCTAGTGTCCTTCGTTTGGGAGAAAAATGCAATGGTACAAGACAGCTTTACCTTGCCAATATCTCTCTTTTGCAAAGAGCTGCGCATTGGAAAATTCAGGGCTATGTCGTGTAGATGATGGCCTAACAGTAGGCTTTAAAATTTTCTTTCTAGTGTCCTTCGTTTGGGAGAAAAATGCAAAGGTACAAGACAGCTTTTCCTTGCCAATATCTCTCTTTTGCAAAGAGCTGCGCATTGGAAAATTCAGGGCTATTTCGTGTAGATGATGGTCTAACAGGAGGCTTTAAAATTTTCTTTCTAGTGTCCTTCGTTTGGGAGAAAAATGCAATGGTACAAGACAGCTTTACCTTGCCAATATCTCTCTTTTGCAAAGAGCTGCGCATTGGAAAATTCAGGGCTATGTCGTGTAGATGATGGCCTAACAGTAGGCTTTAAAATTTTCTTTCTAGTGTCCTTCGTTTGGGAGAAAAATGCAAAGGTACAAGACAGCTTTTCCTTGCCAATATCTCTCTTTTGCAAAGAGCTACGCATTGGAAAATTCAGGGCTATGTCGTGTAGATGATGGCCTAACAGGAGGCTTTAAAATTTTCTTTCTAGTGTCCTTCGTTTGGGAGAAAAATGCAAATGGAAAAGACAGCTTTTCCTTGCCAATATCTCTCTTTTGCAAAGAGCTACGCATTGGAAAATTCAGGGCTATGTCATGTAGATGATGGCCTAACAGGAGGCTTTAAAATTTTAATTCTAGTGTCCTTCGTTTGGGAGAAAAATGCAAAGGTACAAGATAGCTTTTCCTTGCCAATATCTCTCTTTTGCAAAGAGCTGCGCATTGGAACATTCAGGGCTATGTCGTGTAGATGATGGCCTAACAGGAGGCTTTAAAATTTTCTTTCTAGTGTCCTTCGTTTGGGAGAAAAATGCAATGGTACAAGACAGCTTTTCCTTGCCAATATCTCTCTTTTGCAAAGAGCTGCGCATTGGAAAATTCAGGGCTATTTCGTGTAGATGATGGCCTAACAGGAGGCTTTAAAATTTTCTTTCTAGTGTCCTTCGTTTGGGAGAAAAATGCAAAGGTACAAGACAGCTTTTCCTTGCCAATATCTCTCTTTTGCAAAGAGCTACGCATTGGAAAATTCAGGGCTATGTCGTGTAGATGATGGCCTAACAGGAGGCTTTAAAATTTTCTTTCTAGTGACCTTCGTTTGGGAGAAAAATGCAAAGGTACAAGACAGCTTTTCCTTGCCAATATCTCTCTTTTGCAAAGAGCTACGCATTGGAAAATTCAGGGCTATGTCGTGTAGATGATGGCCTAACAGGAGGCTTTAAAATTTTCTTTCTAGTGACCTTCGTTTGGGAGAAAAATGCAATGGTACAAGACAGCTTTTCCTTGCCAATATCTCTCTTTTGCAAAGAGCTGCGCATTGGAAAATTCAGGGCTATGTCGTGTAGATGATGGCCTAACAGGAGGCTTTAAAATTTTAATTCTAGTGTCCTTCGTTTGGGAGAAAAATGCAAAGGTACAAGACAGCTTTTCCTTGCCAATATCTCTCTTTTGCAAAGAGCTACGCATTGGAAAATTCAGGGCTATGTCGTGTAGATGATGGCCTAACAGGAGGCTTTAAAATTTTCTTTCTAGTGTCCTTCGTTTGGGAGAAAAATGCAATGGTACAAGACAGCTTTTCCTTGCCAATATCTCTCTTTTGCAACGAGCTGCGCATTGGAAAATTCAGGGCTATTTCGTGTAGATGATGGCCTAACAGGAGGCTTTAAAATTTTCTTTCTAGTGTCCTTCGTTTGGGAGAAAAATGCAAAGGGAAAAGACAGCTTTTCCTTGCCAATATATCTCTTTTGCAAAGAGCTACGCATTGGAAAATTCAGGGCTATGTCGTGTAAATGATGGCCTAACAGGAGGCTTTAAAATTTTAATTCTAGTGTCCTTCGTTTGGGAGAAAAATGCAAAGGTACAAGATAGCTTTTCCTTGCCAATATCTCTCTTTTGCAAAGAGCTGCGCATTGGAAAATTCAGGGCTATGTCGTGTAGATGATGGCCTAACAGGAGGCTTTAAAATTTTCTTTCTAGTGTCCTTCGTTTGGGAGAAAAATGCAATGGTACAAGACAGCTTTTCCTTGCCAATATCTCTCTTTTGCAAAGAGCTGCGCATTGGAAAATTCAGAGCTATTTCGTGTAGATGATGGCCTAACAGGAGGCTTTAAAATTTTCTTTCTAGTGTCCTTCGTTTGGGAGAAAAATGCAAAGGTACAAGACAGCTTTTCCTTGCCAATATCTCTCTTTTGCAAAGAGCTACGCATTGGAAAATTCAGGGCTATGTCGTGTAGATGATGGCCTAACAGGAGGCTTTAAAATTTTCTTTCTAGTGACCTTCGTTTGGGAGAAAAATGCAATGGTACAAGACAGCTTTTCCTTGCCAATATCTCTCTTTTGCAAAGAGCTACGCATTGGAAAATTCAGGGCTATGTCGTGTAGATGATGGCCTAACAGGAGGCTTTAAAATTTTCTTTCTAGTGACCTTCGTTTGGGAGAAAAATGTAATGGTACAAGACAGCTTTTCCTTGCCAATATCTCTCTTTTGCAAAGAGCTGCGCATTGGAAAATTCAGGGCTATGTCGTGTAGATGATGGCCTAACAGGAGGCTTTAAAATTTTAATTCTAGTGTCCTTCGTTTGGGAGAAAAATGCAAAGATACAAGACAGCTTTTCCTTGCCAATATCTCTCTTTTGCAAAGAGCTACGCATTGGAAAATCCAGGGCTATGTCGTGTAGATGATGGCCTAACAGGAGGCTTTAAAATTTTCTTTCTAGTGTCCTTCGTTTGGGAGAAATATGCAATGGTACAAGACAGCTTTTCCTTGCCAATATCTCTCTTTTGCAAAGAGCTACGCATTGAAAAATTCAGGGCTATGTCGTGTAGATGATGGCCTAACAGGAGGCTTTAAAATTTTCTTTCTAGTGTCCTTCGTTTGGGAGAAAAATGCAATGGTACAAGACAGCTTTTCCTTGCCAATATCTCTCTTTTGCAAAGAGCTACGCATTGGAAAATTCAGGGCTATGTCGTGTAGATGATGGCCTAACAGGAGGCTTTAAAATTTTCTTTCTAGTGTCCTTCGTTTGGGAGAAAAATGCAATGGTACAAGACAGCTTTTCCTTACCAATATCTCTCTTTTGCAAAGAGCTGCGCATTGGAAAATTCAGGGCTATTTCGTGTAGATGATGGCCTAACAGGAGGCTTTAAAATTTTCCTTCTAGTGTCCTTCGTTTGGGAGAAAAATGCAAAGGTACAAGACAGCTTTTCCTTGCCAATATCTCTCTTTTGCAAAGAGCTACGCATTGGAAAATTCAGGGCTATGTCGTGTAGATGATGGCCTAACAGGAGGCTTTAAAATTTTCTTTCTAGTGACCTTCGTTTGGGAGAAAAATGCAAAGGTACAAGACAGCTTTTCCTTGCCAATATCTCTCTTTTGCAAAGAGCTGCGCATTGGAAAATTCAGGGCTATGTCGTGTAGATGATGGCCTAACAGGAGGCTTTAAAATTTTCTTTCTAGTGTCCTTCGTTTGGGAGAAAAATGCAATGGTACAAGACAGCTTTTCCTTGCCAATATCTCTCTTTTGCAAAGAGCTGCGTATTGGAAAATTCAGGGCTATTTCGTGTAGATGATGGCCTAACAGGAGGCTTTCCAATTAACTTTCTAGTGTCCTTCGTTTGGGAGAAAAATGCAAAGGTACAAGACAGCTTTTCCTTGCCAATATCTCTCTTTTGCAAAGAGCTACGCATTGGAAAATTCAGGGCTATGTCGTGTAGATGATGGCCTAACAGGAGGCTTTAAAATTTTCTTTCTAGTGTCCTTCGTTTGGGAGAAAAATGCAATGGTACAAGACAGCTTTTCCTTGCCAATATCTCTCTTTTGCAAAGAGCTACGCATTGGAAAATTCAGGGCTATGTCGTGTAGATGATGGCCTAACAGGAGGCTTTAAAATTTTCTTTCTAGTGACCTTCGTTTGGGAGAAAAATGCAATGGTACAAGACAGCTTTTCCTTGCCAATATCTCTCTTTTGCAAAGAGCTGCGCATTGGAAAATTCAGGGCTATGTCGTGTAGATGATGGCCTAACAGGAGGCTTTAAAATTTTAATTCTAGTGTCCTTCGTTTGGGAGAAATATGCAATGGTACAAGACAGCTTTACCATGCCAATATCTCTCTTTTGCAAAGAGCTACGCATTGGAAAATTCAGGGCTATGTCGTGTAGATGATGGCCTAACAGGAGGCTTTAAAATTTTCTTTCTAGTGACCTTCGTTTGGGAGAAAAATGCAAAGGTACAAGACTGCTTTTCCTTGCCAATATCTCTCTTTTGCAAAGAGCTGCGCATTGGAAAATTCAGGGCTATGTCGTGTAGATGATGGCCTAACAGGAGGCTTTAAAATTTTCTTTCTAGTGTCCTTCGTTTGGGAGAAATATGCAATGGTACAAGACAGCTTTTCCTTGCCAATATCTCTCTTTTGCAAAGAGCTGCGCATTGGAAAATTCAGGGCTATTTCGTGTAGATGATGGCCTAACAGGAGGCTTTAAAATTTTCTTTCTAGTGTCCTTCGTTTGGGAGAAAAATGCAATGGTACAAGACAGTTTTTCCTTGCCAATATCTCTCTTTTGCAAAGAGCTGCGCATTGGAAAATTCAGGGCTATTTCGTGTAGATGATGGCCTAACAGGAGGCTTTAATATTTTCTTTCTAGTGTCCTTCGTTTGGGAGAAAAATGCAATGGTACAAGACAGCTTTTCCTTGCCAATATCTCTCTTTTGCAAAGAGCTACGCATTGGAAAATTCAGGACTATGTCGTGTAGATGATGGCCTAACAGGAGGCTTTAAAATTTTCTTTCTAGTGTCCTTCGTTTGGGAGAAAAATGCAATGGTACAAGACAGCTTTTCCTTGCCAATATCTCTCTTTTGCAAAGAGCTGCGCATTGGAAAATTCAGGGCTATTTCGTGTAGATGATGGCCTAACAGGAGGCTTTAAAATTTTCTTTCTAGTGTCCTTCGTTTGGGAGAAAAATGCAAAGGGAAAAGACAGCTTTTCCTTGCCAATATCTCTCTTTTGCAAAGAGCTACGCATTAGAAAATTCAGGGCTATGTCGTGTAGATGATGGCCTAACAGGAGGCTTTAAAATTTTAATTCTAGTGTCCTTCGTTTGGGAGAAAAATGCAAAGGTACAAGATAGCTTTTCCTTGCCAATATCTCTCTTTTGCAAAGAGCTACGCATTGGAAAATTCAGGGCTATGTCGTGTAGATGATGTCCTAACAGGAGGCTTTAAAATTTTCTTTCTAGTGTCCTTCGTTTGGGAGAAAAATGCAATGGTACAAGACAGCTTTTCCTTGCCAATATCTCTCTTTTGCAAAGAGCTACGCATTGGAAAATTCAGGGCTATGTCGTGTAGATGATGGCCTAACAGGAGGCTTTAAAATTTTCTTTCTAGTGACCTTCGTTTGGGAGAAAAATGCAAAGGTACAAGACAGCTTTTCCTTGCCAATATCTCTCTTTTGCAAAGAGCTGCGCATTGGAAAATTCATGGCTATGTCGTGTAGATGATGGCCTAACAGGAGGCTTTAAAATTTTCTTTCTAGTGTCCTTCGTTTGGGAGAAATATGCAAAGGTACAAGACAGCTTTTCCTTGCCAATATCTCTCTTTTGCAAAGAGCTGCGCATTGGAAAATTCAGGGCTATGTCGTGTAGATGATGGCCTAACAGGAGGCTTTAAAATTTTAATTCTAGTGTCCTTCGTTTGGGAGAAAAATGCAAAGGTACTAGACAGCTTTTCCTTGCCAATATCTCTCTTTTGCAAAGAGCTACGCATTGGAAAATTCAGGGCTATGTCGTGTAGATGATGGCCTAACAGGAGGCTTTAAAATTTTCTTTCTAGTGTCCTTCGTTTGGGAGAAATATGCAATGGTACAAGACAGCTTTTCCTTGCCAATATCTCTCTTTTGCAAAGAGCTACGCATTGGAAAATTCAGGGCTATGTCGTGTAGATGATGGCCTAACAGGAGGCTTTAAAATTTTCTTTCTAGTGTCCTTCGTTTGGGAGAAAAATGCAATGGTACAAGACAGCTTTTCCTTGCCAATATCTCTCTTTTGCAAAGAGCTACGCATTGGAAAATTCAGGGCTATGTCGTGTAGATGATGGCCTAACAGGAGGCTTTAAAATTTTCTTTCTAGTGTCCTTCGTTTGGGAGAAAAATGCAATGGTACAAGACAGCTTTTCCTTGCCAATATCTCTCTTTTGCAAAGAGCTGCGCATTGGAAAATTCAGGGCTATTTCGTGTAGATGATGGCCTAACAGGAGGCTTTAAAATTTTCTTTCTAGTGTCCTTCGTTTGGGAGAAAAATGCAAAGGTACAAGACAGCTTTTCCTTGCCAATATCTCTCTTTTGCAAAGAGCTACGCATTGGAAAATTCCGGGCTATGTCGTGTAGATGATGGCCTAACAGGAGGCTTTAAAATTTTCTATCTAGTGACCTTCGTTTGGGAGAAAAATGCAATGGTACAAGACAGCTTTTCCTTGCCAATATCTCTCTTTTGCAAAGAGCTACGCATTGGAAAATTCAGGGCTATGTCGTGTAGATGATGGCCTAACAGGAGGCTTTAAAATTTTCTTTCTAGTGACCTTCGTTTGGGAGAAAAATGCAATGGTACAAGACAGCTTTTCCTTGCCAATATCTCTCTTTTGCAAAGAGCTGCGCATTGGAAAATTCAGGGCTATGTCGTGTAGATGATGGCCTAACAGGAGGCTTTAAAATTTTAATTCTAGTGTCCTTCGTTTGGGAGAAATATGCAATGGTACAAGACAGCTTTACCTTGCCAATATCTCTCTTTTGCAAAGAGCTACGCATTGGAAAATTCAGGGCTATGTCGTGTAGATGATGGCCTAACAGGAGGCTTTAAAATTTTCTTTCTAGTGTCCTTCGTTTGGGAGAAAAATGCAATGGTACAAGACAGCTTTTCCTTGCCAATATCTCTCTTTTGCAAAGAGCTACGCATTGGAAAATTCAGGGCTATTTCGTGTAGATGATGGCCTAACAGGAGGCTTTAAAATTTTCTTTCTAGTGTCCTTCGTTTGGGAGAAAAATGCAAAGGTACAAGACAGCTTTTCCTTGCCAATATCTCTCTTTTGCAAAGAGCTGCGCATTGGAAAATTCAGGGCTATGTCGTGTAGATGATGGCCTAACAGGAGGCTTTAAAATTTTCTTTCTAGTGTCCTTCGTTTGGGAGAAAAATGCAATGGTACAAGACAGCTTTTCCTTGCCAATATCTCTCTTTTGCAAAGAGCTACGCATTGGAAAATTCAGGGCTATGTCGTGTAGATGATGGCCTAACAGGAGGCTTTAAAATTTTAATTCTAGTGTCCTTCGTTTGGGAGAAAAATGCAAAGGTACAAGACAGCTTTTCCTTGCCAATATCTCTCTTTTGCAAAGAGCTGCGCATTGGAAAATTCAGGGCTATGTCGTGTAGATGATGGCCTAACAGGAGGCTTTAAAATTTTCTTCTAGTGTCCTTCGTTTGGGAGAAAAATGCAAAGGTACAAGACAGCTTTTCCTTGCCAATATCTCTCTTTTGCAAAGAGCTGCGCATTGGAAAATTCAGGGCTATTTCGTGTAGATGATGGCCTAACAGGAGGCTTTAATATTTTCTTTCTAGTGTCCTTCGTTTGGGAGAAAAATGCAATGGTACAAGACAGCTTTTCCTTGCCAATATCTCTCTTTTGCAAAGAGCTACGCATTGGAAAATTCAGGACTATGTCGTGTAGATGATGGCCTAACAGGAGGCTTTAAAATTTTCTTTCTAGTGTCCTTCGTTTGGGAGAAAAATGCAATGGTACAAGACAGCTTTTCCTTGCCAATATCTCTCTTTTGCAAAGAGCTGCGCATTGGAAAATTCAGGGCTATTTCGTGTAGATGATGGCCTAACAGGAGGCTTTAAAATTTTCTTTCTAGTGTCCTTCGTTTGGGAGAAAAATGCAAAGGGAAAAGACAGCTTTTCCTTGCCAATATCTCTCTTTTGCAAAGAGCTACGCATTAGAAAATTCAGGGCTATGTCGTGTAGATGATGGCCTAACAGGAGGCTTTAAAATTTTAATTCTAGTGTCCTTCGTTTGGGAGAAAAATGCAAAGGTACAAGACAGCTTTTCCTTGCCAATATCTCTCTTTTGCAAAGAGCTGCGCATTGGAAAATTCATGGCTATGTCGTGTAGATGATGGCCTAACAGGAGGCTTTAAAATTTTCTTTCTAGTGTCCTTCGTTTGGGAGAAATATGCAAAGGTACAAGACAGCTTTTCCTTGCCAATATCTCTCTTTTGCAAAGAGCTGCGCATTGGAAAATTCAGGGCTATGTCGTGTAGATGATGGCCTAACAGGAGGCTTTAAAATTTTAATTCTAGTGTCCTTCGTTTGGGAGAAAAATGCAAAGGTACTAGACAGCTTTTCCTTGCCAATATCTCTCTTTTGCAAAGAGCTACGCATTGGAAAATTCAGGGCTATGTCGTGTAGATGATGGCCTAACAGGAGGCTTTAAAATTTTCTTTCTAGTGTCCTTCGTTTGGGAGAAATATGCAATGGTACAAGACAGCTTTTCCTTGCCAATATCTCTCTTTTGCAAAGAGCTACGCATTGGAAAATTCAGGGCTATGTCGTGTAGATGATGGCCTAACAGGAGGCTTTAAAATTTTCTTTCTAGTGTCCTTCGTTTGGGAGAAAAATGCAATGGTACAAGACAGCTTTTCCTTGCCAATATCTCTCTTTTGCAAAGAGCTACGCATTGGAAAATTCAGGGCTATGTCGTGTAGATGATGGCCTAACAGGAGGCTTTAAAATTTTCTTTCTAGTGTCCTTCGTTTGGGAGAAAAATGCAATGGTACAAGACAGCTTTTCCTTGCCAATATCTCTCTTTTGCAAAGAGCTGCGCATTGGAAAATTCAGGGCTATTTCGTGTAGATGATGGCCTAACAGGAGGCTTTAAAATTTTCTTTCTAGTGTCCTTCGTTTGGGAGAAAAATGCAAAGGTACAAGACAGCTTTTCCTTGCCAATATCTCTCTTTTGCAAAGAGCTACGCATTGGAAAATTCCGGGCTATGTCGTGTAGATGATGGCCTAACAGGAGGCTTTAAAATTTTCTATCTAGTGACCTTCGTTTGGGAGAAAAATGCAATGGTACAAGACAGCTTTTCCTTGCCAATATCTCTCTTTTGCAAAGAGCTACGCATTGGAAAATTCAGGGCTATGTCGTGTAGATGATGGCCTAACAGGAGGCTTTAAAATTTTCTTTCTAGTGACCTTCGTTTGGGAGAAAAATGCAATGGTACAAGACAGCTTTTCCTTGCCAATATCTCTCTTTTGCAAAGAGCTGCGCATTGGAAAATTCAGGGCTATGTCGTGTAGATGATGGCCTAACAGGAGGCTTTAAAATTTTAATTCTAGTGTCCTTCGTTTGGGAGAAATATGCAATGGTACAAGACAGCTTTACCTTGCCAATATCTCTCTTTTGCAAAGAGCTACGCATTGGAAAATTCAGGGCTATGTCGTGTAGATGATGGCCTAACAGGAGGCTTTAAAATTTTCTTTCTAGTGTCCTTCGTTTGGGAGAAAAATGCAATGGTACAAGACAGCTTTTCCTTGCCAATATCTCTCTTTTGCAAAGAGCTACGCATTGGAAAATTCAGGGCTATTTCGTGTAGATGATGGCCTAACAGGAGGCTTTAAAATTTTCTTTCTAGTGTCCTTCGTTTGGGAGAAAAATGCAAAGGTACAAGACAGCTTTTCCTTGCCAATATCTCTCTTTTGCAAAGAGCTGCGCATTGGAAAATTCAGGGCTATGTCGTGTAGATGATGGCCTAACAGGGGGCTTTAAAATTTTCTTTCTAGTGTCCTTCGTTTGGGAGAAAAATGCAATGGTACAAGACAGCTTTTCCTTGCCAATATCTCTCTTTTGCAAAGAGCTGCGCATTGGAAAAATCAGGGCTATTTCGTGTAGATGATGGCCTAACAGGAGGCTTTAAAATTTTCTTTCTAGTGTCCTTCGTTTGGGAGAAAAATGCAAAGGTACAAGACAGCTTTTCCTTGCCAATATCTCTCTTTTGCAAAGAGCTGCGCATTGGAAAATTCAGGGCTATGTCGTGTAGATGATGGCCTAACAGGAGGCTTTAAAATTTTCTTTCTAGTGTCCTTCGTTTGGGAGAAAAATGCAATGGTACAAGACAGCTTTTCCTTGCCAATGTCTCTCTTTTGCAAAGAGCTACGCATTGGAAAATTCAGGGCTATGTCGTGTAGATGATGGCCTAACAGGAGGCTTTAAAATTTTAATTCTAGTGTCATTCGTTTGGGAGAAAAATGCAAAGGTACAAGACAGCTTTTCCTTGCCAATATCTCTCTTTTGCAAAGAGCTGCGCATTGGAAAATTCAGGGCTATGTCGTGTAGATGATGGCCTAACAGGGGGCTTTAAAATTTTCTTTCTAGTGTCCTTCGTTTGGGAGAAAAATGCAATGGTACAAGACAGCTTTTCCTTGCCAGTATCTCTCTTTTGCAAAGAGCTGCGCATTGGAAAAATCAGGGCTATTTCGTGTAGATGATGGCCTAACAGGAGGCTTTAAAATTTTCTTTCTAGTGTCCTTCGTTTGGGAGAAAAATGCAAAGGTACAAGACAGCTTTTCCTTGCCAATATCTCTCTTTTGCAAAGAGCTGCGCATTGGAAAATTCAGGGCTATGTCGTGTAGATGATGGCCTAACAGGAGGCTTTAAAATTTTCTTTCTAGTGTCCTTTGTTTGGGAGAAAAATGCAATGGTACAAGACAGCTTTTCCTTGCCAATATCTCTCTTTTGCAAAGAGCTACGCATTGGAAAATTCAGGGCTATGTCGTGTAGATGATGGCCTAACAGGAGGCTTTAAAATTTTAATTCTAGTGTCCTTCGTTTGGGAGAAAAATGCAAAGGTACAAGACAGCTTTTCCTTGCCAATATCTCTCTTTTGCAAAGAGCTGCGCATTGGAAAATTCAGGGCTATGTCGTCTAGATGATGGCCTAACAGGAGGCTTTAAAATTTTCTTCTAGTGTCCTTCGTTTGGGAGAAAAATGCAATGGTACAAGACAGCTTTTCCTTGCCAATATCTCTCTTTTGCAAAGAGCTACGCATTGGAAAATTCAGGGCTATGTCGTGTAGATGATGGCCTAACAGGAGGCTTTAAAATTTTCTTTCTAGTGACCTTCGTTTGGGAGAAAAATGCAAAGGTACAAGACAGCTTTTCCTTGCCAATATCTCTCTTTTGCAAAGAGCTGCGCATTGGAAAATTCAGGGCTATGTCGTGTAGATGATGGCTTAACTGGAGGCTTTAAAATTTTCTTTCTAGTGACCTTCGTTTGGGAGAAAAATGCAAAGGTACAAGACAGCTTTTCCTTGCCAATATCTCTCTTTTGCAAAGAGCTGCGCATTGGAAAATTCAGGGCTATATCGTGTAGATGATGGCCTAACATGAGGCTTTAAAATTTTAATTCTAGTGTCCTTCGTTTGGGGGAAAAATGCAAAGGTACAAGACAGCTTTTCCTTGCCAATATCTCTCTTTTGCAAAGAGCTGCGCATTGGAAAATTCATGGCTATGCCGTGTAGATGATGGTCTAACAGGAGGCTTTAAAATTTTCTTTCTAGTGTCCTTCGTTTGGGAGAAAAATGCAAAGGTACAAGACACCTTTTCCTTGCCAATATCTCTCTTTTGCAAAGAGCTACGCTTTGGAAAATTCAGGGCTATGTCGTGTAGATGATGGTCTAACAGGAGGCTTTAAAATTTTCTTTCTAGTGACCTTCGTTTGGGAGAAAAATGCAATGGTACAAGACAGCTTTTCCTTGCCAATATCTCTCTTTTGCAAAGAGCTACGCATTGGAAAATTCAGGGCTATGTCGTGTAGATGATGGCCTAACAGGAGGCTTTAAAATTTTCTTTCTAGTGACCTTCGTTTGGGAGAAAAATGCAATGGTACAAGACAGCTTTTCCTTGCAATTATCTCTCTTTTGTAAAGAGCTGCGCATTGGAAAATTCAGGGCTATGTCGTGTAGATGATGGCCTAACAGGAGGCTTTAAAATTTTAATTCTAGTGTCCTTCGTTTGGGAGAAATATGCAATGGTACAAGACAGCTTTACCTTGCCAATATCTCTCTTTTGCAAAGAGCTACGCATTGGAAAATTCAGGGCTATGTCGTGTAGATGATGGCCTAACAGGAGGCTTTAAAATTTTCTTTCTAGTGACCTTCGTTTGGGAGAAAAATGCAAAGGTACAAGACAGCTTTTCCTTGCCAATATCTCTCTTTTGCAAAGAGCTGCGCATTGAAAAATTCAGGGCTATGTCGTGTAGATGATGGCCTAACAGGAGGCTTTAAAATTTTCTTTCTAGTGTCCTTCGTTTGGGAGAAAAATGCAATGGTACAAGACAGCTTTTCCTTGCCAATATCTCTCTTTTGCAAAGAGCTGCGCATTGGAAAATTCAGGGCTATTTCGTGTAGATGATGGCCTAACAGGAGGCTTTACAATTTTCTTTCTAGTGTCCTTCGTTTGGGAGAAATATGCAATGGTACAAGACAGCTTTACCTTGCCAATATCTCTCTTTTGCAAAGAGCTACGCATTGGAAAATTCAGGGCTATGTCGTGTAGATGATGGCCTAACAGGAGGCTTTAAAATTTTCTTTCTAGTGTCCTTCGTTTGGGAGAAAAATGCAATGGTACAAGACAGCTTTTCCTTGCCAATATCTCTCTTTTGCAAAGAGCTACGCATTGGAAAATTCAGGGCTATTTCGTGTAGATGATGGCCTAACAGGAGGCTTTAAAATTTTCTTTCTAGTGTCCTTCGTTTGGGAGAAAAATGCAAAGGTACAAGACAGCTTTTCCTTGCCAATATCTCTCTTTTGCAAAGAGCTGCGCATTGGAAAATTCAGGGCTATGTCGTGTAGATGATGGCCTAACAGGAGGCTTTAAAATTTTCTTTCTAGTGTCCTTCGTTTGGGAGAAAAATGCAAAGGTACAAGACAGCTTTTCCTTGCCAATATCTCTCTTTTGCAAAGAGCTGCGCATTGGAAAATTCAGGGCTATGTCGTGTAGATGATGGCCTAACAGGAGGCTTTAAAATTTTCTTTCTAGTGTCCTTCGTTTGGGAGAAAAATGCAATGGTACAAGACAGCTTTTCCTTGCCAATGTCTCTCTTTTGCAAAGAGCTACGCATTGGAAAATTCAGGGCTATGTCGTGTAGATGATGGCCTAACAGGAGGCTTTAAAATTTTAATTCTAGTGTCCTTCGTTTGGGAGAAAAATGCAAAGGTACAAGACAGCTTTTCCTTGCCAATATCTCTCTTTTGCAAAGAGCTGCGCATTGGAAAATTCAGGGCTATGTCGTGTAGATGATGGCCTAACAGGGGGCTTTAAAATTTTCTTTCTAGTGTCCTTCGTTTGGGAGAAAAATGCAATGGTACAAGACAGCTTTTCCTTGCCAGTATCTCTCTTTTGCAAAGAGCTGCGCATTGGAAAAATCAGGGCTATTTCGTGTAGATGATGGCCTAACAGGTAAAGCCTCCTGTTAGGCCATCATCTACACGAAATAGCCCTGATTTTTCCAATGCGCAGCTCTTTGCAAAAGAGAGATATTGGCAAGGAAAAGCTGTCTTGTACCATTGCATTTTTCTCCCAAACGAAGGACACTAGAAAGAAAATTTTAAAGCCCCCTGTTAGGCCATCATCTACACGACATAGCCCTGAATTTTCCAATGCGCAGCTCTTTGCAAAAGAGAGATATTGGCAAGGAAAAGCTGTCTTGTACCTTTGCATTTTTCTCCCAAACGAAGGTCACTAGAAAGAAAATTTTAAAGCCTCCTGTTAGGCCATCATCTACACGACATAGCCCTGAATTTTCCAATGCGTAGCTCTTTGCAAAAGAGAGATATTGGCAAGGAAAAGCTGTCTTGTACCATTGCATTTTTCTCCCAAACGAAGGACACTAGAAGAAAATGTTAAAGCCTCCTGTTAGGCCATCATCTACACGACATAGCCCTGAATTTTCCAATGCGCAGCTCTTTGCAAAAGAGAGATATTGGCAAGGAAAAGCTGTCTTGTACCATTGCATTTTTCTCCCAAACGAAGGTCACTAGAAAGAAAATTTTAAAGCCTCCTGTTAGACCATCATCTACACGGCATAGCCATGAATTTTCCAATGCGCAGCTCTTTGCAAAAGAGAGATATTGGCAAGGAAAAGCTGTCTTGTACCTTTGCATTTTTCTCCCAAACGAAGGACACTAGAATTAAAATTTTAAAGCCTCATGTTAGGCCATCATCTACACGATATAGCCCTGAATTTTCCAATGCGCAGCTCTTTGCAAAAGAGAGATATTGGCAAGGAAAAGCTGTCTTGTACCTTTGCATTTTTCTCCCAAACGAAGGTCACTAGAAAGAAAATTTTAAAGCCTCCAGTTAAGCCATCATCTACACGACATAGCCCTGAATTTTCCAATGCGCAGCGCTTTGCAAAAGAGAGATATTGGCAAGGAAAAGCTGTCTTGTACCTTTGCATTTTTCTCCCAAACGAAGGTCACTAGAAAGAAAATTTTAAAGCCTCCTGTTAGGCCATCATCTACTCGACATAGCCCTGAATTTTCCAATGCGTAGCTCTTTGCAAAAGAGAGATATTGGCAAGGAAAAGCTGTCTTGTACCATTGCATTTTTCTCCCAAACGAAGGACACTAGAAGAAAATTTTAAAGCCTCCTGTTAGGCCATCATCTACACGACATAGCCCTGAATTTTCCAATGCGCAGCTCTTTGCAAAAGAGAGATATTGGCAAGGAAAAGCTGTCTTGTACCTTTGCATTTTTCTCCCAAACGAAGGACACTAGAATTAAAATTTTAAAGCCTCCTGTTAGGCCATCATCTACACGACATAGCCCTGAATTTTCCAATGCGCAGCTCTTTGCAAAAGAGAGATATTGGCAAGGAAAAGCTGTCTTGTACCTTTGCATTTTTCTCCCAAACGAAGGACACTAGAAAGAAAATTTTAAAGCCTCCTGTTAGGCCATCATCTACACGAAATAGCCCTGAATTTTCCAATGCGCAGCTCTTTGCAAAAGAGAGATATTGGCAAGGAAAAGCTGTCTTGTACCATTGCATTTTTCTCCCAAACGAAGGACACTAGAAAGAAAATTTTAAAGCCTTCTGTTAGGCCATCATCTACACGACATAGCCCTGAATTTTTCAATGCGCAGCTCTTTGCAAAAGAGAGATATTGGCAAGGAAAAGCTGTCTTGTACCTTTGCATTTTTCTCCCAAACGAAGGTCACTAGAAAGAAAATTTTAAAGCCTCCTGTTAGGCCATCATCTACACGACATAGCCCTGAATTTTCCAATGGGTAGCTCTTTGCAAAAGAGAGATATTGGCAAGGTAAAGCTGTCTTGTACCATTGCATATTTCTCCCAAACGAAGGACACTAGAATTAAAATTTTAAAGCCTCCTGTTAGGCCATCATCTACACGACATAGCCCTGAATTTTCCAATGCGCAGCTCTTTGCAAAAGAGAGATAATTGCAAGGAAAAGCTGTCTTGTACCATTGCATTTTTCTCCCAAACGAAGGTCACTAGAAAGAAAATTTTAAAGCCTCCTGTTAGGCCATCATCTACACGACCTAGCCCTGAATTTTCCAATGCGTAGCTCTTTGCAAAAGAGAGATATTGGCAAGGAAAAGCTGTCTTGTACCATTGCATTTTTCTCCCAAACGAAGGTCACTAGAAAGAAAATTTTAAAGCCTCCTGTTAGGCCATCATCTACACGACATAGCCCTGAATTTTCCAAAGCGTAGCTCTTTGCAAAAGAGAGATATTGGCAAGGAAAAGCTGTCTTGTACCTTTGCATTTTTCTCCCAAACGAAGGACACTAGAAAGAAAATTTTAAAGCCTCCTGTTAGACCATCATCTACACGGCATAGCCATGAATTTTCCAATGCGCAGCTCTTTGCAAAAGAGAGATATTGGCAAGGAAAAGCTGTCTTGTACCTTTGCATTTTTCTCACAAACGAAGGACACTAGAATTAAAATTTTAAAGCCTCATGTTAGGCCATCATCTACACGATATAGCCCTGAATTTTCCAATGCGCAGCTCTATGCAAAAGAGAGATATTGGCAAGGAAAAGCTGTCTTGTACCTTTGCATTTTTCTCCCAAACGAAGGTCACTAGAAAGAAAATTTTAAAGCCTCCAGTTAAGCCATCATCTACACGACATAGCCCTGAATTTTCCAATGCGCAGCTCTTTGCAAAAGAGAGATATTGGCAAGGAAAAGCTGTCTTGTACCTTTGCATTTTTCTCCCAAACGAAGGTCACTAGAAAGAAAATTTTAAAGCCTCCTGTTAGGCCATCATCTACACGACATAGCCCTGAATTTTCCAATGCGTAGCTCTTTGCAAAAGAGAGATATTGGCAAGGAAAAGCTGTTTTGTACCATTGCATTTTTCTCCCAAACGAAGGACACTAGAAGAAAATTTTAAAGCCTCCTGTTAGGCCATCATCTACACGACATAGCCCTGAATTTTCCAATGCGCAGCTCTTTGCAAAAGAGAGATATTGGCAAGGAAAAGCTGTCTTGTACCTTTGCATTTTTCTCCCAAACGAAGGACACTAGAAAGAAATTTTTAAAGCCCCCTGTTAGGCCATCATCTACACGACATAGCCCTGAATTTTCCAATGCGCAGCTCTTTGCAAAAGAGAGATATTGGCAAGGAAAAGCTGTCTTGTACCTTTGCATTTTTCTCCCAAACGAAGGACACTAGAAAGAAAATTTTAAAGCCTCCTGTTAGGCCATCATCTACACGAAATAGCCCTGATTTTTCCAATGCGCAGCTCTTTGCAAAAGAGAGATATTGGCAAGGAAAAGCTGTCTTGTACCTTTGCATTTTTCTCCCAAACGAAGGTCACTAGAAAGAAAATTTTAAAGCCTCCTGTTAGGCCATCATCTACACGACATAGCCCTGAATTTTCCAATGCGTAGCTCTTTGCAAAAGAGAGATATTGGCAAGGAAAAGCTGTCTTGTACCATTGCATTTTTCTCCCAAACGAAGGACACTAGAAGAAAATGTTAAAGCCTCCTGTTAGGCCATCATCTACACGACATAGCCCTGAATTTTCCAATGCGCAGCTCTTTGCAAAAGAGAGATATTGGCAAGGAAAAGCTGTCTTGTACCATTGCATTTTTCTCCCAAACGAAGGTCACTAGAAAGAAAATTTTAAAGCCTCCTGTTAGACCATCATCTACACGGCATAGCCATGAATTTTCCAATGCGCAGCTCTTTGCAAAAGAGAGATATTGGCAAGGAAAAGCTGTCTTGTACCTTTGCATTTTTCTCCCAAACGAAGGACACTAGAATTAAAATTTTAAAGCCTCATGTTAGGCCATCATCTACACGATATAGCCCTGAATTTTCCAATGCGCAGCTCTTTGCAAAAGAGAGATATTGGCAAGGAAAAGCTGTCTTGTACCTTTGCATTTTTCTCCCAAACGAAGGTCACTAGAAAGAAAATTTTAAAGCCTCCTGTTAGGCCATCATCTACTCGACATAGCCCTGAATTTTCCAATGCGTAGCTCTTTGCAAAAGAGAGATATTGGCAAGGAAAAGCTGTCTTGTACCATTGCATTTTTCTCCCAAACGAAGGACACTAGAAGAAAATTTTAAAGCCTCCTGTTAGGCCATCATCTACACGACATAGCCCTGAATTTTCCAATGCGCAGCTCTTTGCAAAAGAGAGATATTGGCAAGGAAAAGCTGTCTTGTACCTTTGGATTTTTCTCCCAAACGAAGGACACTAGAATTAAAATTTTAAAGCCTCCTGTTAGGCCATCATCTACACGACATAGCCCTGAATTTTCCAATGCGTAGCTCTTTGCAAAAGAGAGATATTGGCAAGGAAAAGCTGTCTTGTACCATTGCATTTTTCTCCCAAACGAAGGACACTAGAAAGAAAATTTTAAAGCCTCCTGTTAGGCCATCATCTACACGACATAGCCCTGAATTTTCCAATGCGCAGCTCTTTGCAAAAGAGAGATATTGGCAAGGAAAAGCTGTCTTGTACCTTTGCATTTTTCTCCCAAACAAAGGACACTAGAAAGAAAATTTTAAAGCCTCCTGTTAGGCCATCATCTACACGAAATAGCCCTGAATTTTCCAATGCGCAGCTCTTTGCAAAAGAGAGATATTGGCAAGGAAAAGCTGTCTTGTACCATTGCATTTTTCTCCCAAACGAAGGACACTAGAAAGAAAATTTTAAAGCCTCCTGTTAGGCCATCATCTACACGACATAGCCCTGAATTTTTCAATGCGCAGCTCTTTGCAAAAGAGAGATATTGGCAAGGAAAAGCTGTCTTGTACCTTTGCATTTTTCTTCCAAACGAAGGTCACTAGAAAGAAAATTTTAAAGCCTCCTGTTAGGCCATCATCTACTCGACATAGCCCTGAATTTTCCAATGCGTAGCTCTTTGCAAAAGAGAGATATTGGCAAGGAAAAGCTGTCTTGTACCATTGCATTTTTCTCCCAAACGAAGGACACTAGAAGAAAATTTTAAAGCCTCCTGTTAGGCCATCATCTACACGACATAGCCCTGAATTTTCCAATGCGCAGCTCTTTGCAAAAGAGAGATATTGGCAAGGAAAAGCTGTCTTGTACCTTTGCATTTTTCTCCCAAACGAAGGACACTAGAATTAAAATTTTAAAGCCTCCTGTTAGGCCATCATCTACACGACATAGCCCTGAATTTTCCAATGCGTAGCTCTTTGCAAAAGAGAGATATTGGCAAGGAAAAGCTGTCTTGTACCATTGCATTTTTCTCCCAAACGAAGGACACTAGAAAGAAAATTTTAAAGCCTCCTGTTATGCCATCATCTACACGACATAGCCCTGAATTTTCCAATGCGCAGCTCTTTGCAAAAGAGAGATATTGGCAAGGAAAAGCTGTCTTGTACCTTTGCATTTTTCTCCCAAACAAAGGACACTAGAAAGAAAATTTTAAAGCCTCCTGTTAGGCCATCATCTACACGAAATAGCCCTGAATTTTCCAATGCGCAGCTCTTTGCAAAAGAGAGATATTGGCAAGGAAAAGCTGTCTTGTACCTTTGCATTTTTCTCCCAAACGAAGGACACTAGAAAGAAATTTTTAAAGCCCCCTGTTAGGCCATCATCTACACGACATAGCCCTGAATTTTCCAATGCGCAGCTCTTTGCAAAAGAGAGATATTGGCAAGGAAAAGCTGTCTTGTACCTTTGCATTTTTCTCCCAAACGAAGGACACTAGAAAGAAAATTTTAAAGCCTCCTGTTAGGCCATCATCTACACAAAATAGCCCTGATTTTTCCAATGCGCAGCTCTTTGCAAAAGAGAGATATTGGCAAGGAAAAGCTGTCTTGTACCATTGCATTTTTCTCCCAAACGAAGGACACTAGAAAGAAAATTTTAAAGCCCCCTGTTAGGCCATCATCTACACGACATAGCCCTGAATTTTCCAATGCGCAGCTCTTTGCAAAAGAGAGATATTGGCAAGGAAAAGCTGTCTTGTACCTTTGCATTTTTCTCCCAAACGAAGGTCACTAGAAAGAAAATTTTAAAGCCTCCTGTTAGGCCATCATCTACACGGCATAGCCATGAATTTTCCAATGCGCAGCTCTTTGCAAAAGAGAGATATTGGCAAGGAAAAGCTGTCTTGTACCTTTGCATTTTTCTCCCAAACGAAGGACACTAGAATTAAAATTTTAAAGCCTCATGTTAGGCCATCATCTACACGATATAGCCCTGAATTTTCCAATGCGCAGCTCTTTGCAAAAGAGAGATATTGGCAAGGAAAAGCTGTCTTGTACCTTTGCATTTTTCTCCCAAACGAAGGTCACTAGAAAGAAAATTTTAAAGCCTCCAGTTAAGCCATCATCTACACGACATAGCCCTGAATTTTCCAATGCGCAGCGCTTTGCAAAAGAGAGATATTGGCAAGGAAAAGCTGTCTTGTACCTTTGCATTTTTCTCCCAAACGAAGGTCACTAGAAAGAAAATTTTAAAGCCTCCTGTTAGGCCATCATCTACTCGACATAGCCCTGAATTTTCCAATGCGTAGCTCTTTGCAAAAGAGAGATATTGGCAAGGAAAAGCTGTCTTGTACCATTGCATTTTTCTCCCAAACGAAGGACACTAGAAGAAAATTTTAAAGCCTCCTGTTAGGCCATCATCTACACGACATAGCCCTGAATTTTCCAATGCGCAGCTCTTTGCAAAAGAGAGATATTGGCAAGGAAAAGCTGTCTTGTACCTTTGCATTTTTCTCCCAAACGAAGGACACTAGAATTAAAATTTTAAAGCCTCCTGTTAGGCCATCATCTACACGACATAGCCCTGAATTTTCCAATGCGTAGCTCTTTGCAAAAGAGAGATATTGGCAAGGAAAAGCTGTCTTGTACCATTGCATTTTTCTCCCAAACGAAGGACACTAGAAAGAAAATTTTAAAGCCTCCTGTTAGGCCATCATCTACACGACATAGCCCTGAATTTTCCAATGCGCAGCTCTTTGCAAAAGAGAGATATTGGCAAGGAAAAGCTGTCTTGTACCTTTGCATTTTTCTCCCAAACAAATTACACTAGAAAGAAAATTTTAAAGCCTCCTGTTAGGCCATCATCTACACGAAATAGCCCTGAATTTTCCAATGCGCAGCTCTTTGCAAAAGAGAGATATTGGCAAGGAAAAGCTGTCTTGTACCATTGCATTTTTCTCCCAAACGAAGGTCACTAGAAAGAAAATTTTAAAGCCTCCTGTTAGACCATCATCTACACGGCATAGCCATGAATTTTCCAATGCGCAGCTCTTTGCAAAAGAGAGATATTGGCAAGGAAAAGCTGTCTTGTACCTTTGCATTTTTCTCCCAAACGAAGGACACTAGAATTAAAATTTTAAAGCCTCATGTTAGGCCATCATCTACACGATATAGCCCTGAATTTTCCAATGCGCAGCTCTTTGCAAAAGAGAGATATTGGCAAGGAAAAGCTGTCTTGTACCTTTGCATTTTTCTCCCAAACGAAGGTCACTAGAAAGAAAATTTTAAAGCCTCCTGTTAGGCCATCATCTACTCGACATAGCCCTGAATTTTCCAATGCGTAGCTCTTTGCAAAAGAGAGATATTGGCAAGGAAAAGCTGTCTTGTACCATTGCATTTTTCTCCCAAACGAAGGACACTAGAAGAAAATTTTAAAGCCTCCTGTTAGGCCATCATCTACACGACATAGCCCTGAATTTTCCAATGCGCAGCTCTTTGCAAAAGAGAGATATTGGCAAGGAAAAGCTGTCTTGTACCTTTGGATTTTTCTCCCAAACGAAGGACACTAGAATTAAAATTTTAAAGCCTCCTGTTAGGCCATCATCTACACGACATAGCCCTGAATTTTCCAATGCGTAGCTCTTTGCAAAAGAGAGATATTGGCAAGGAAAAGCTGTCTTGTACCATTGCATTTTTCTCCCAAACGAAGGACACTAGAAAGAAAATTTTAAAGCCTCCTGTTAGGCCATCATCTACACGACATAGCCCTGAATTTTCCAATGCGCAGCTCTTTGCAAAAGAGAGATATTGGCAAGGAAAAGCTGTCTTGTACCTTTGCATTTTTCTCCCAAACAAAGGACACTAGAAAGAAAATTTTAAAGCCTCCTGTTAGGCCATCATCTACACGAAATAGCCCTGAATTTTCCAATGCGCAGCTCTTTGCAAAAGAGAGATATTGGCAAGGAAAAGCTGTCTTGTACCATTGCATTTTTCTCCCAAACGAAGGACACTAGAAAGAAAATTTTAAAGCCTCCTGTTAGGCCATCATCTACACGACATAGCCCTGAATTTTTCAATGCGCAGCTCTTTGCAAAAGAGAGATATTGGCAAGGAAAAGCTGTCTTGTACCTTTGCATTTTTCTTCCAAACGAAGGTCACTAGAAAGAAAATTTTAAAGCCTCCTGTTAGGCCATCATCTACTCGACATAGCCCTGAATTTTCCAATGCGTAGCTCTTTGCAAAAGAGAGATATTGGCAAGGAAAAGCTGTCTTGTACCATTGCATTTTTCTCCCAAACGAAGGACACTAGAAGAAAATTTTAAAGCCTCCTGTTAGGCCATCATCTACACGACATAGCCCTGAATTTTCCAATGCGCAGCTCTTTGCAAAAGAGAGATATTGGCAAGGAAAAGCTGTCTTGTACCTTTGCATTTTTCTCCCAAACGAAGGACACTAGAATTAAAATTTTAAAGCCTCCTGTTAGGCCATCATCTACACGACATAGCCCTGAATTTTCCAATGCGTAGCTCTTTGCAAAAGAGAGATATTGGCAAGGAAAAGCTGTCTTGTACCATTGCATTTTTCTCCCAAACGAAGGACACTAGAAAGAAAATTTTAAAGCCTCCTGTTATGCCATCATCTACACGACATAGCCCTGAATTTTCCAATGCGCAGCTCTTTGCAAAAGAGAGATATTGGCAAGGAAAAGCTGTCTTGTACCTTTGCATTTTTCTCCCAAACAAAGGACACTAGAAAGAAAATTTTAAAGCCTCCTGTTAGGCCATCATCTACACGAAATAGCCCTGAATTTTCCAATGCGCAGCTCTTTGCAAAAGAGAGATATTGGCAAGGAAAAGCTGTCTTGTACCTTTGCATTTTTCTCCCAAACGAAGGACACTAGAAAGAAATTTTTAAAGCCCCCTGTTAGGCCATCATCTACACGACATAGCCCTGAATTTTCCAATGCGCAGCTCTTTGCAAAAGAGAGATATTGGCAAGGAAAAGCTGTCTTGTACCTTTGCATTTTTCTCCCAAACGAAGGACACTAGAAAGAAAATTTTAAAGCCTCCTGTTAGGCCATCATCTACACAAAATAGCCCTGATTTTTCCAATGCGCAGCTCTTTGCAAAAGAGAGATATTGGCAAGGAAAAGCTGTCTTGTACCATTGCATTTTTCTCCCAAACGAAGGACACTAGAAAGAAAATTTTAAAGCCCCCTGTTAGGCCATCATCTACACGACATAGCCCTGAATTTTCCAATGCGCAGCTCTTTGCAAAAGAGAGATATTGGCAAGGAAAAGCTGTCTTGTACCTTTGCATTTTTCTCCCAAACGAAGGTCACTAGAAAGAAAATTTTAAAGCCTCCTGTTAGGCCATCATCTACACGGCATAGCCATGAATTTTCCAATGCGCAGCTCTTTGCAAAAGAGAGATATTGGCAAGGAAAAGCTGTCTTGTACCTTTGCATTTTTCTCCCAAACGAAGGACACTAGAATTAAAATTTTAAAGCCTCATGTTAGGCCATCATCTACACGATATAGCCCTGAATTTTCCAATGCGCAGCTCTTTGCAAAAGAGAGATATTGGCAAGGAAAAGCTGTCTTGTACCTTTGCATTTTTCTCCCAAACGAAGGTCACTAGAAAGAAAATTTTAAAGCCTCCAGTTAAGCCATCATCTACACGACATAGCCCTGAATTTTCCAATGCGCAGCGCTTTGCAAAAGAGAGATATTGGCAAGGAAAAGCTGTCTTGTACCTTTGCATTTTTCTCCCAAACGAAGGTCACTAGAAAGAAAATTTTAAAGCCTCCTGTTAGGCCATCATCTACTCGACATAGCCCTGAATTTTCCAATGCGTAGCTCTTTGCAAAAGAGAGATATTGGCAAGGAAAAGCTGTCTTGTACCATTGCATTTTTCTCCCAAACGAAGGACACTAGAAGAAAATTTTAAAGCCTCCTGTTAGGCCATCATCTACACGACATAGCCCTGAATTTTCCAATGCGCAGCTCTTTGCAAAAGAGAGATATTGGCAAGGAAAAGCTGTCTTGTACCTTTGCATTTTTCTCCCAAACGAAGGACACTAGAATTAAAATTTTAAAGCCTCCTGTTAGGCCATCATCTACACGACATAGCCCTGAATTTTCCAATGCGTAGCTCTTTGCAAAAGAGAGATATTGGCAAGGAAAAGCTGTCTTGTACCATTGCATTTTTCTCCCAAACGAAGGACACTAGAAAGAAAATTTTAAAGCCTCCTGTTAGGCCATCATCTACACGACATAGCCCTGAATTTTCCAATGCGCAGCTCTTTGCAAAAGAGAGATATTGGCAAGGAAAAGCTGTCTTGTACCTTTGCATTTTTCTCCCAAACAAATTACACTAGAAAGAAAATTTTAAAGCCTCCTGTTAGGCCATCATCTACACGAAATAGCCCTGAATTTTCCAATGCGCAGCTCTTTGCAAAAGAGAGATATTGGCAAGGAAAAGCTGTCTTGTACCATTGCATTTTTCTCCCAAACGAAGGACACTAGAAAGAAAATTTTAAAGCCTCCTGTTAGGCCATCATCTACACGACATAGCCCTGAATTTTTCAATGCGCAGCTCTTTGCAAAAGAGAGATATTGGCAAGGAAAAGCTGTCTTGTACCTTTGCATTTTTCTTCCAAACGAAGGTCACTAGAAAGAAAATTTTAAAGCCTCCTGTTAGGCCATCATCTACTCGACATAGCCCTGAATTTTCCAATGCGTAGCTCTTTGCAAAAGAGAGATATTGGCAAGGAAAAGCTGTCTTGTACCATTGCATTTTTCTCCCAAACGAAGGACACTAGAAGAAAATTTTAAAGCCTCCTGTTAGGCCATCATCTACACGACATAGCCCTGAATTTTCCAATGCGCAGCTCTTTGCAAAAGAGAGATATTGGCAAGGAAAAGCTGTCTTGTACCTTTGCATTTTTCTCCCAAACGAAGGACACTAGAATTAAAATTTTAAAGCCTCCTGTTAGGCCATCATCTACACGACATAGCCCTGAATTTTCCAATGCGTAGCTCTTTGCAAAAGAGAGATATTGGCAAGGAAAAGCTGTCTTGTACCATTGCATTTTTCTCCCAAACGAAGGACACTAGAAAGAAAATTTTAAAGCCTCCTGTTAGGCCATCATCTACACGACATAGCCCTGAATTTTCCAATGCGCAGCTCTTTGCAAAAGAGAGATATTGGCAAGGAAAAGCTGTCTTGTACCTTTGCATTTTTCTCCCAAACAAAGGACACTAGAAAGAAAATTTTAAAGCCTCCTGTTAGGCCATCATCTACACGAAATAGCCCTGAATTTTCCAATGCGCAGCTCTTTGCAAAAGAGAGATATTGGCAAGGAAAAGCTGTCTTGTACCATTGCATTTTTCTCCCAAACGAAGGACACTAGAAAGAAAATTTTAAAGCCTCCTGTTAGGCCATCATCTACACGACATAGCCCTGAATTTTTCAGTGCGCAGCTCTTTGCAAAAGAGAGATATTGGCAAGGAAAAGCTGTCTTGTACCTTTGCATTTTTCTCCCAAACGAAGGTCACTAGAAAGAAAATTTTAAAGCCTCCTGTTAGGCCATCATCTACACGACATAGCCCTGAATTTTCCAATGCGTAGCTCTTTGCAAAAGAGAGATATTGGCAAGGTAAAGCTGTCTTGTACCATTGCATATTTCTCCCAAACGAAGGACACTAGAATTAAAATTTTAAAGCCTCCTGTTAGGCCATCATCTACACGACATAGCCCTGAATTTTCCAATGCGCAGCTCTTTGCAAAAGAGAGATAATTGCAAGGAAAAGCTGTCTTGTACCATTGCATTTTTCTCCCAAACGAAGGTCACTAGAAAGAACATTTTAAAGCCTCCTGTTAGGCCATCATCTACACGACATAGCCCTGAATTTTCCAATGCGTAGCTCTTTGCAAAAGAGAGATATTGGCAATGAAAAGCTGTCTTGTACCATTGCATTTTTCTCCCAAACGAAGGTCACTAGAAAGAAAATTTTAAAGCCTCCTGTTAGGCCATCATCTACACGACATAGCCCTGAATTTTCCAAAGCGTAGCTCTTTGCAAAAGAGAGATATTGGCAAGGAAAAGCTGTCTTGTACCTTTGCATTTTTCTCCCAAACGAAGGACACTAGAAAGAAAATTTTAAAGCCTCCTGTTAGACCATCATCTACACGGCATAGCCATGAATTTTCCAATGCGCAGCTCTTTGCAAAAGAGAGATATTGGCAAGGAAAAGCTGTCTTGTACCTTTGCATTTTTCCCCCAAACGAAGGACACTAGAATTAAAATTTTAAAGCCTCATGTTAGGCCATCATCTACACGATATAGCCCTGAATTTTCCAATGCGCAGCTCTTTGCAAAAGAGAGATATTGGCAAGGAAAAGCTGTCTTGTACCTTTGCATTTTTCTCCCAAACGAAGGTCACTAGAAAGAAAATTTTAAAGCCTCCAGTTAAGCCATCATCTACACGACATAGCCCTGAATTTTCCAATGCGCAGCTCTTTGCAAAAGAGAGATATTGGCAAGGAAAAGCTGTCTTGTACCATTGCATTTTTCTCCCAAACGAAGGACACTAGTAGAAAATTTTAAAGCCTCCTGTTAGGCCATCATCTAGACGACATAGCCCTGAATTTTCCAATGCGCAGCTCTTTGCAAAAGAGAGATATTGGCAAGGAAAAGCTGTCTTGTACCTTTGCATTTTTCTCCCAAACGAAGGTCACTAGAAAGAAAATTTTAAAGCCTCCTGTTAGGCCATCATCTACACGACATAGCCCTGAATTTTCCAATGCGTAGCTCTTTGCAAAAGAGAGATATTGGCAAGGAAAAGCTGTCTTGTACCATTGCATTTTTCTCCCAAACGAAGGACACTAGAAGAAAATGTTAAAGCCTCCTGTTAGGCCATCATCTACACGACATAGCCCTGAATTTTCCAATGCGCAGCTCTTTGCAAAAGAGAGATATTGGCAAGGAAAAGCTGTCTTGTACCTTTGCATTTTTCTCCCAAACGAAGGACACTAGAAAGAAAATTTTAAAGCCTCCTGTTAGACCATCATCTACACGGCATAGCCATGAATTTTCCAATGCGCAGCTCTTTGCAAAAGAGAGATATTGGCAAGGAAAAGCTGTCTTGTACCTTTGCATTTTTCTCCCAAACGAAGGACACTAGAATTAAAATTTTAAAGCCTCATGTTAGGCCATCATCTACACGATATAGCCCTGAATTTTCCAATGCGCAGCTCTTTGCAAAAGAGAGATATTGGCAAGGAAAAGCTGTCTTGTACCTTTGCATTTTTCTCCCAAACGAAGGTCACTAGAAAGAAAATTTTAAAGCCTCCAGTTAAGCCATCATCTACACGACATAGCCCTGAATTTTCCAATGCGCAGCTCTTTGCAAAAGAGAGATATTGGCAAGGAAAAGCTGTCTTGTACCTTTGCATTTTTCTCCCAAACGAAGGTCACTAGAAAGAAAATTTTAAAGCCTCCTGTTAGGCCATCATCTACACGACATAGCCCTGAATTTTCCAATGCGTAGCTCTTTGCAAAAGAGAGATATTGGCAAGGAAAAGCTGTTTTGTACCATTGCATTTTTCTCCCAAACGAAGGACACTAGAAGAAAATTTTAAAGCCTCCTGTTAGGCCATCATCTACACGACATAGCCCTGAATTTTCCAATGCGCAGCTCTTTGCAAAAGAGAGATATTGGCAAGGAAAAGCTGTCTTGTACCTTTGCATTTTTCTCCCAAACGAAGGACACTAGAAAGAAAATTTTAAAGCCCCCTGTTAGGCCATCATCTACACGACATAGCCCTGAATTTTCCAATGCGCAGCTCTTTGCAAAAGAGAGATATTGGCAAGGAAAAGCTGTCTTGTACCTTTGCATTTTTCTCCCAAACGAAGGACACTAGAAAGAAAATTTTAAAGCCTCCTGTTAGGCCATCATCTACACGAAATAGCCCTGATTTTTCCAATGCGCAGCTCTTTGCAAAAGAGAGATATTGGCAAGGAAAAGCTGTCTTGTACCATTGCATTTTTCTCCCAAACGAAGGACACTAGAAAGAAAATTTTAAAGCCCCCTGTTAGGCCATCATCTACACGACATAGCCCTGAATTTTCCAATGCGCAGCTCTTTGCAAAAGAGAGATATTGGCAAGGAAAAGCTGTCTTGTACCTTTGCATTTTTCTCCCAAACGAAGGTCACTAGAAAGAAAATTTTAAAGCCTCCTGTTAGGCCATCATCTACACGACATAGCCCTGAATTTTCCAATGCGTAGCTCTTTGCAAAAGAGAGATATTGGCAAGGAAAAGCTGTCTTGTACCATTGCATTTTTCTCCCAAACGAAGGACACTAGAAGAAAATGTTAAAGCCTCCTGTTAGGCCATCATCTACACGACATAGCCCTGAATTTTCCAATGCGCAGCTCTTTGCAAAAGAGAGATATTGGCAAGGAAAAGCTGTCTTGTACCATTGCATTTTTCTCCCAAACGAAGGTCACTAGAAAGAAAATTTTAAAGCCTCCTGTTAGACCATCATCTACACGGCATAGCCATGAATTTTCCAATGCGCAGCTCTTTGCAAAAGAGAGATATTGGCAAGGAAAAGCTGTCTTGTACCTTTGCATTTTTCTCCCAAACGAAGGACACTAGAATTAAAATTTTAAAGCCTCATGTTAGGCCATCATCTACACGATATAGCCCTGAATTTTCCAATGCGCAGCTCTTTGCAAAAGAGAGATATTGGCAAGGAAAAGCTGTCTTGTACCTTTGCATTTTTCTCCCAAACGAAGGTCACTAGAAAGAAAATTTTAAAGCCTCCAGTTAAGCCATCATCTACACGACATAGCCCTGAATTTTCCAATGCGCAGCGCTTTGCAAAAGAGAGATATTGGCAAGGAAAAGCTGTCTTGTACCTTTGCATTTTTCTCCCAAACGAAGGTCACTAGAAAGAAAATTTTAAAGCCTCCTGTTAGGCCATCATCTACTCGACATAGCCCTGAATTTTCCAATGCGTAGCTCTTTGCAAAAGAGAGATATTGGCAAGGAAAAGCTGTCTTGTACCATTGCATTTTTCTCCCAAACGAAGGACACTAGAAGAAAATTTTAAAGCCTCCTGTTAGGCCATCATCTACACGACATAGCCCTGAATTTTCCAATGCGCAGCTCTTTGCAAAAGAGAGATATTGGCAAGGAAAAGCTGTCTTGTACCTTTGCATTTTTCTCCCAAACGAAGGACACTAGAATTAAAATTTTAAAGCCTCCTGTTAGGCCATCATCTACACGACATAGCCCTGAATTTTCCAATGCGTAGCTCTTTGCAAAAGAGAGATATTGGCAAGGAAAAGCTGTCTTGTACCATTGCATTTTTCTCCCAAACGAAGGACACTAGAAAGAAAATTTTAAAGCCTCCTGTTAGGCCATCATCTACACGACATAGCCCTGAATTTTCCAATGCGCAGCTCTTTGCAAAAGAGAGATATTGGCAAGGAAAAGCTGTCTTGTACCTTTGCATTTTTCTCCCAAACAAAGGACACTAGAAAGAAAATTTTAAAGCCTCCTGTTAGGCCATCATCTACACGAAATAGCCCTGAATTTTCCAATGCGCAGCTCTTTGCAAAAGAGAGATATTGGCAAGGAAAAGCTGTCTTGTACCATTGCATTTTTCTCCCAAACGAAGGACACTAGAAAGAAAATTTTAAAGCCTCCTGTTAGGCCATCATCTACACGACATAGCCCTGAATTTTTCAATGCGCAGCTCTTTGCAAAAGAGAGATATTGGCAAGGAAAAGCTGTCTTGTACCTTTGCATTTTTCTCCCAAACGAAGGTCACTAGAAAGAAAATTTTAAAGCCTCCTGTTAGGCCATCATCTACTCGACATAGCCCTGAATTTTCCAATGCGTAGCTCTTTGCAAAAGAGAGATATTGGCAAGGAAAAGCTGTCTTGTACCTTTGCATTTTTCTCCCAAACGAAGGACACTAGAATTAAAATTTTAAAGCCTCCTGTTAGGCCATCATCTACACGACATAGCCCTGAATTTTCCAATGCGTAGCTCTTTGCAAAAGAGAGATATTGGCAAGGAAAAGCTGTCTTGTACCATTGCATTTTTCTCCCAAACGAAGGACACTAGAAAGAAAATTTTAAAGCCTCCTGTTAGGCCATCATCTACACGACATAGCCCTGAATTTTCCAATGCGCAGCTCTTTGCAAAAGAGAGATATTGGCAAGGAAAAGCTGTCTTGTACCTTTGCATTTTTCTCCCAAACAAAGGACACTAGAAAGAAAATTTTAAAGCCTCCTGTTAGGCCATCATCTACACGAAATAGCCCTGAATTTTCCAATGCGCAGCTCTTTGCAAAAGAGAGATATTGGCAAGGAAAAGCTGTCTTGTACCATTGCATTTTTCTCCCAAACGAAGGACACTAGAAAGAAAATTTTAAAGCCTCCTGTTAGGCCATCATCTACACGACATAGCCCTGAATTTTTCAGTGCGCAGCTCTTTGCAAAAGAGAGATATTGGCAAGGAAAAGCTGTCTTGTACCTTTGCATTTTTCTCCCAAACGAAGGTCACTAGAAAGAAAATTTTAAAGCCTCCTGTTAGGCCATCATCTACACGACATAGCCCTGAATTTTCCAATGCGTAGCTCTTTGCAAAAGAGAGATATTGGCAAGGTAAAGCTGTCTTGTACCATTGCATATTTCTCCCAAACGAAGGAAACTAGAATTAAAATTTTAAAGCCTCCTGTTAGGCCATCATCTACACGACATAGCCCTGAATTTTCCAATGCGCAGCTCTTTGCAAAAGAGAGATAATTGCAAGGAAAAGCTGTCTTGTACCATTGCATTTTTCTCCCAAACGAAGGTCACTAGAAAGAACATTTTAAAGCCTCCTGTTAGGCCATCATCTACACGACATAGCCCTGAATTTTCCAATGCGTAGCTCTTTGCAAAAGAGAGATATTGGCAATGAAAAGCTGTCTTGTACCATTGCATTTTTCTCCCAAACGAAGGTCACTAGAAAGAAAATTTTAAAGCCTCCTGTTAGGCCATCATCTACACGACATAGCCCTGAATTTTCCAAAGCGTAGCTCTTTGCAAAAGAGAGATATTGGCAAGGAAAAGCTGTCTTGTACCTTTGCATTTTTCTCCCAAACGAAGGACACTAGAAAGAAAATTTTAAAGCCTCCTGTTAGACCATCATCTACACGGCATAGCCATGAATTTTCCAATGCGCAGCTCTTTGCAAAAGAGAGATATTGGCAAGGAAAAGCTGTCTTGTACCTTTGCATTTTTCCCCCAAACGAAGGACACTAGAATTAAAATTTTAAAGCCTCATGTTAGGCCATCATCTACACGATATAGCCCTGAATTTTCCAATGCGCAGCTCTTTGCAAAAGAGAGATATTGGCAAGGAAAAGCTGTCTTGTACCTTTGCATTTTTCTCCCAAACGAAGGTCACTAGAAAGAAAATTTTAAAGCCTCCAGTTAAGCCATCATCTACACGACATAGCCCTGAATTTTCCAATGCGCAGCTCTTTGCAAAAGAGAGATATTGGCAAGGAAAAGCTGTCTTGTACCTTTGCATTTTTCTCCCAAACGAAGGACACTAGAATTAAAATTTTAAAGCCTCCTGTTAGGCCATCATCTACACGACATAGCCCTGAATTTTCCAATGCGTAGCTCTTTGCAAAAGAGAGATATTGGCAAGGAAAAGCTGTCTTGTACCATTGCATTTTTCTCCCAAACAAAGGACACTAGAAAGAAAATTTTAAAGCCTCCTGTTAGGCCATCATCTACACGACATAGCCCTGAATTTTCCAATGCGCAGCTCTTTGCAAAAGAGAGATATTGGCAAGGAAAAGCTGTCTTGTACCTTTGCATTTTTCTCCCAAACGAAGGACACTAGAAAGAAAATTTTAAAGCCTCCTGTTAGGCCATCATCTACACGAAATAGCCCTGATTTTTCCAATGCGCAGCTCTTTGCAAAAGAGAGATACTGGCAAGGAAAAGCTGTCTTGTACCATTGCATTTTTCTCCCAAACGAAGGACACTAGAAAGAAAATTTTAAAGCCCCCTGTTAGGCCATCATCTACACGACATAGCCCTGAATTTTCCAATGCGCAGCTCTTTGCAAAAGAGAGATATTGGCAAGGAAAAGCTGTCTTGTACCTTTGCATTTTTCTCCCAAACGAAGGACACTAGAATTAAAATTTTAAAGCCTCCTGTTAGGCCATCATCTACACGACATAGCCCTGAATTTTCCAATGCGTAGCTCTTTGCAAAAGAGAGACATTGGCAAGGAAAAGCTGTCTTGTACCATTGCATTTTTCTCCCAAACGAAGGACACTAGAAAGAAAATTTTAAAGCCTCCTGTTAGGCCATCATCTACACGACATAGCCCTGAATTTTCCAATGCGCAGCTCTTTGCAAAAGAGAGATATTGGCAAGGAAAAGCTGTCTTGTACCTTTGCATTTTTCTCCCAAACGAAGGACACTAGAAAGAAAATTTTAAAGCCTCCTGTTAGGCCATCATCTACACGAAATAGCCCTAATTTTTCCAATGCGCAGCTCTTTGCAAAAGAGAGATATTGGCAAGGAAAAGCTGTCTTGTACCATTGCATTTTTCTCCCAAACGAAGGACACTAGAAAGAAAATTTTAAAGCCCCCTGTTAGGCCATCATCTACACGACATAGCCCTGAATTTTCCAATGCGCAGCTCTTTGCAAAAGAGAGATATTGGCAAGGAAAAGCTGTCTTGTACCTTTGCATTTTTCTCCCAAACGAAGGTCACTAGAAAGAAAATTTTAAAGCCTCCTGTTAGGCCATCATCTACACGACATAGCCCTGAATTTTCCAATGCGTAGCTCTTTGCAAAAGAGAGATATTGGCAAGGAAAAGCTGTCTTGTACCATTGCATTTTTCTCCCAAACGAAGGACACTAGAAGAAAATTTTAAAGCCTCCTGTTAGGCCATCATCTACACGACATAGCCCTGAATTTTCCAATGCGCAGCTCTTTGCAAAAGAGAGATATTGGCAAGGAAAAGCTGTCTTGTACCTTTGCATTTTTCTCCCAAACGAAGGACACTAGAATTAAAATTTTAAAGCCTCCTGTTAGGCCATCATCTACACGACATAGCCCTGAATTTTCCAATGCGTAGCTCTTTGCAAAAGAGAGATATTGGCAAGGAAAAGCTGTCTTGTACCATTGCATTTTTCTCCCAAACGAAGGACACTAGAAAGAAAATTTTAAAGCCTCCTGTTAGGCCATCATCTACACGACATAGCCCTGAATTTTCCAATGCGCAGCTCTTTGCAAAAGAGAGATATTGGCAAGGAAAAGCTGTCTTGTACCTTTGCATTTTTCTCCCAAACGAAGGACACTAGAAAGAAAAATTTAAAGCCTCCTGTTAGGCCATCATCTACACGAAATAGCCCTGAATTTTCCAATGCGTAGCTCTTTGCAAAAGAGAGATATTGGCAAGGAAAAGCTGTCTTGTACCATTGCATTTTTCTCCCAAACGAAGGACACTAGAAAGAAAATTTTAAAGCCTCCTGTTAGGCCATCATCTACACGACATAGCCCTGAATTTTCCAATGCGTAGCTCTTTGCAAAAGAGAGATATTGGCAAGGTAAAGCTGTCTTGTACCATTGCATATTTCTCCCAAACGAAGGACACTAGAATTAAAATTTTAAAGCCTCCTGTTAGGCCATCATCTACACGACATAGCCCTGAATTTTCCAATGCGCAGCTCTTTGCAAAAGAGAGATATTGGCAAGGAAAAGCTGTCTTGTACCATTGCATTTTTCTCCCAAACGAAGGTCACTAGAAAGTAAATTTTAAAGCCTCCTGTTAGGCCATCATCTACACGACATAGCCCTGAATTTTCCAATGCGTAGCTCTTTGCAAAAGAGAGATATTGGCAAGGAAAAGCTGTCTTGTACCATTGCATTTTTCTCCCAAACAAAGGTCACTAGATAGAAAATTTTAAAGCCTCCTGTTAGGCCATCATCTACACGACATAGCCCGGAATTTTCCAATGCGTAGCTCTTTGCAAAAGAGAGATATTGGCAAGGAAAAGCTGTCTTGTACCTTTGCATTTTTCTCCCAAACGAAGGACACTAGAAAGAAAATTTTAAAGCCTCCTGTTAGGCCATCATCTACACGAAATAGCCCTGAATTTTCCAATGCGCAGCTCTTTGCAAAAGAGAGATATTGGCAAGGAAAAGCTGTCTTGTACCATTGCATTTTTCTCCCAAACGAAGGACACTAGAAAGAAAATTTTAAAGCCTCCTGTTAGGCCATCATCTACACGACATAGCCCTGAATTTTCCAATGCGTAGCTCTTTGCAAAAGAGAGATATTGGCAAGGAAAAGCTGTCTTGTACCATTGCATTTTTCTCCCAAACGAAGGACACTAGAAAGAAAATTTTAAAGCCTCCTGTTAGGCCATCATCTACACGACATAGCCCTGAATTTTCCAATGCGTAGCTCTTTGCAAAAGAGAGATATTGGCAAGGAAAAGCTGTCTTGTACCATTGCATATTTCTCCCAAACGAAGGACACTAGAAAGAAAATTTTAAAGCCTCCTGTTAGGCCATCATCTACACGACATAGCCCTGAATTTTCCAATGCGTAGCTCTTTGCAAAAGAGAGATATTGGCAAGGAAAAGCTGTCTTGTACCTTTGCATTTTTCTCCCAAACGAAGGACACTAGAAAGAAAATTTTAAAGCCTCCTGTTAGGCCATCATCTACACGACATAGCCCTGAATTTTCCAATGCGCAGCTCTTTGCAAAAGAGAGATATTGGCAAGGAAAAGCTGTCTTGTACCTTTGCATATTTCTCCCAAACGAAGGACACTAGAAAGAAAATTTTAAAGCCTCCTGTTAGGCCATCATCTACACGACATAGCCATGAATTTTCCAATGCGCAGCTCTTTGCAAAAGAGAGATATTGGCAAGGAAAAGCTGTCTTGTACCTTTGCATTTTTCTCCCAAACGTAGGTCACTAGAAAGAAAATTTTAAAGCCTCCTGTTAGGCCATCATCTACACGACATAGCCCTGAATTTTCCAATGCGTAGCTCTTTGCAAAAGAGAGATATTGGCAAGGAAAAGCTGTCTTGTACCATTGCATTTTTCTCCCAAACGAAGGACACTAGAAAGAAAATTTTAAAGCCTCCTGTTAGGCCATCATCTACACGACATAGCCCTGAATTTTCCAATGCGTAGCTCTTTGCAAAAGAGAGATATTGGCAAGGAAAAGCTATCTTGTACCTTTGCATTTTTCTCCCAAACGAAGGACACTAGAATTAAAATTTTAAAGCCTCCTGTTAGGCCATCATCTACACGACATAGCCCTGAATTTTCTAATGCGTAGCTCTTTGCAAAAGAGAGATATTGGCAAGGAAAAGCTGTCTTTTCCCTTTGCATTTTTCTCCCAAACGAAGGACACTAGAAAGAAAATTTTAAAGCCTCCTGTTAGGCCATCATCTACACGAAATAGCCCTGAATTTTCCAATGCGCAGCTCTTTGCAAAAGAGAGATATTGGCAAGGAAAAGCTGTCTTGTACCATTGCATTTTTCTCCCAAACGAAGGACACTAGAAAGAAAATTTTAAAGCCTCCTGTTAGGCCATCATCTACACGACATAGTCCTGAATTTTCCAATGCGTAGCTCTTTGCAAAAGAGAGATATTGGCAAGGAAAAGCTGTCTTGTACCATTGCATTTTTCTCCCAAACGAAGGACACTAGAAAGAAAATTTTAAAGCCTCCTGTTAGGCCATCATCTACACGAAATAGCCCTGAATTTTCCAATGCGCAGCTCTTTGCAAAAGAGAGATATTGGCAAGGAAAAACTGTCTTGTACCATTGCATTTTTCT